>NW_022900942.1:65727745-65770723 GCF_012274545.1 Fukomys damarensis
AAAGAGAGTTTTGCAGGATACTTCAATCTAGGTTGGAGGTTGTTCTCTTTTAGTACTTGAAATATCTCATTCCAGGCTCTCCTTGCCCCAAGGGTTTGTGTTGAAAAGTCTGCTGTGGTGGGCTTTCCTTTGCATGTGATTTGTTTCTTTTCTCTTACTGCTTGTACTATTTTGTTCTTCTGTTGGGTTTCTGGGATCTTGATTATTATATGTCTAGGTGTAGATTTCTTTGGATTGTAGCTAGTTGGGGTCCTATATGCCTCAGTTATCTAAATGTCAAATTCTTCCCCTCTGTTTGGGAAGTTTTCTGTCATTAATTCTGCGAACAGCTTTTTAAGGTCATTTGTATTTTCTCCTGCTACTTCACGTATTCCTATCAGTCTTATGTTATTCTTCTTTGCATCATCTAGGAGTTGTTGGATCGATTTCTCATGATCCCTTACTGTTTTAATTTAAGAGACCTCTCTTCTCATGGTCACTGACTGCAATCTTATCTTCTATATCTGAGAGTCTATCTTTGCACTCTTTTATTCTGTTGCATACACTTTCAATAGAGTGTTTAATCTTCTGGATATCTGTTTGAATCTGTTTTATGGATTCCATTTCTTTCCTATGTTGGCCGTTTATTTTTTCCGTTTCTTTCTTATGCTGGGCCTTCATGGCTTCTATCATGGTCCTGAGCTCATCTATTTTTTTGTCAGTTTCTGCTCTAGAGTCTCGACTTCCATTTTGCTCACTATCTCTATGGTTATCTGGGAAATTATTTCTGTTTTGAATTTTTCTAGAGCCTGACTGATCTGTTCTGTTACTTCCTGTGCTTTGAGTTCAGGGTGTCCTGGTGGTTCACTATCGGCCTTTTCTCCTCATTTGCCCTACTGTTTGCCATTGGTGAACTGGAAGTCTGTTTTTGTGTCTTGCTTAAGTGGTTTCTCATTTTTCTTTTTGTTATCAGACTGTCCTTGGTTTAATCTTTGGGTTATCACACAAATCTTTCTGATATAGTTGCGCCCTAGCTTCTGTGTCTCTAACAACCCGCAGACATTCTCATCTTCATAACATCAGAGAAAACAGCTCATCAAATCAATGGCAATGCTTTACCCCAACTGATAAAATCAGCAACACAAGATCAAGCGCAACTTGGAAACTGACCACTTGTGGTAGTCACAGTCTATCACCCTTAAATCATTTGAATTAAATTGAAATCAAGAAGCAGTCCAGAACATGTCTGCAGTGAACAAAATTTCAAAATAGTTTATTTACCATTTAATGGCTCAGACAGAGTGAGGATGCAAGACCCCTGGTCTCAGTTAGCTGATGGCTGAACCCCATGACCCTGACTGACCTCGGGCTGCAAGGCCCAGATTGAGTTCCCCAACCTTCTGAATGGTTGAACTCCACACCGTTCTACTACAGGTTTCCCATGCCCTTTCTTTAAAGATGTTCAAAGTTGGGAACTTAGAAAAATACCCTTGATGACCACCTCTGCCTCTGCAGAGTGGGTCCAAAGACTGGCACAGTCAGGGGGTCTGAGAGTGCGTGGGGGGGTGTAAGGGGAGTTATGGGGGTTCAGGGGTGCCCCGTGTGGCTACCTCCCGGGCACTGGAGCGATGGCAGCTTGGTTTTCAGTATTTTCTGATTATACACTTCTAAGATACTATACCATCTCAAAAGATCTGGTATTTACATAGTCTGAAATGATTATTTTTATGGCAGGAGCTTAGAGATTGTCTTTTGTTGAGGCTGTTTTGTGGTATCGAGGACACTGATGCCCAGAGAAACTTCCTTTTTACAGACCATTGGGTACTAAGTGCTTTCGGATGCAAGTAACAGAATCCCCAGCTGAAACCAGTCAGTAAACCAGAAAAACCCAGTAATTCCCCTCCCATCCATGGGGGATAGATTCTAACAATAAGGTGTGAAATTTGAAGGCTGAAGTGCAATTCATAGATAAATTTCACTGCAGCCACTAGATTTGTCTCTTAGTGTGAAATATGTTCAGTAAATATGTATGCACAGTTAAACTTTACATCTGCCTTTTCCTAACTGTTCTGACAAAGTTGTTAGAAATGTGGTCAGAAATACAGTATTAGGAAAGGAAAAGACAGACAGGGAGAGTTAGTAAATCTGAAACTATGCCTCAAAATATGGCTGCTCTCACACGACAGTGGGATGGTTAAGTTCTCTTACTCCACAGGAAGTGCACGTGTGGCTGACACAGGAGCGTTTACTTTAACTGTAGTGCACATACGCAGAGAATCCCAGGGGTGGTCTGTTTCCCAGAGCTGGGCTTCGGGCTCTGATGCATGACACCCTATATTAATCTTTACTGTAGAATTTAATACGATGCTGAGAACACAGTGATTGAGTAAAAATTTTTAAAATAGACTTTATTTTTTATTTTTTGGCATTAATCTGTCACAGAGAATAGGGCAGTAAAAATAGATGAAATTTGTATGAACTCACTTTTGGTCCAGCACTCAGCTTTATGTACTTTCTAATTAATCTTCCCTTCTGTCTCTTGCTTCACCAATGGGGAACCTGAGACTTGGAGAGTTAACCCAGGGCTGAGGTGGGCCCAGGCTTGACCCCAACTTCCTGGGGGCGCTGCGGTGTGAAGAGGGCACAAGAGGCATGGCAACCATGTGGGATAGGAAAGCATCTGACCCAACCATCCGTGCCCACATGGCCCCAAATGGTTGAGGATGGAAAAGGAAGTAGCCGGGCTAGTTGCTGCAGTTCTGTGAAGAAACATGGAATGCTTGTTTCTGAGAAAAACTGCCCCAGAGTAGAGCATGACTTGAAATTGCATCGTTTTGAGAAGTGTGTTCCAGGCAGGCAGAGGTCCCTGTGTTTTCCTAGGAAATGCTCTGCATTAACCTCCTTCCAGAGAACTGTTTGTGCTCTTGTGGAGACAAGAGGTGGTCTCAGAATTTGGGCGGGCTTCAGGTCTAATTCTTCTGTCGTTACAATTTCCTCTCCTAATCCCAGACCCGTGGAGGTTTTATTACACGGGTTGGTGGCATTAGCCTGTCAACAGCTGGCGGAGACAGAAGTCAGAAAATGGACCTTTTGAGGTCAGGAAGCTAAGCAACCAGAAGAACCAATTTGTCGACTTGAATCATCTTGGGAATGGAAGAAATTATTCTACAGTGTGGGAAATACTGCCCTGAGCCTCTGTTCTCTCTGTTTTCTTTTTCTTTCCCCCCCAGTTTTCACTTCCTCTTTCATAGCAGCAGCATGTGTGGGAGAGAAATGTTGGGAGCAGACACTTGGTGGAAAGCGGTGGGTGTGGGTGTGTGGTCATCTCCGTGCTTGCTTCAATGCCCACTGGGTACACCAGGGTAGCCGGCACCCTCTGGCTTAATGCCGTGTGACCATACTAGCTGCACACACTGGGAAGGTAAAGGGGCTGCCTTCAGTCACAGCCTCTCCTTCTTATTTTAGTCCTTAAAAAATTCTTCTGTTTTGTCATGTTTCCCTTTTAATTGTGAAATGAAGATTTTTCATATTTGGGATAAAAGGAAATGGAGGGTAAACTTTACTCACTGGATATATAGAATGTGTCCTTCATAATACTTGGAAATATTGTTACCATCGTATTTTATAAAACTGTAAGACGTTATCTAAAATAGATATGCTCTGTTACGAGGAAAGATGTAAAATTCCTTCATGAAGCCCTGAGTGTGAGACGGAGTGTTCACAAGTGAAAACACATGTCCGCCTGCCCCTTCCCATTGCGTGGGCTTTGTTTTACCCCAGAGTCATACTTCGTAAAATAAAACTTTGCATATTGGCATAGCACGAAATAAAATCCAATGCTGGAAAATCTGTATCTTAATAAGGCTTAAATCTACACATCTTCATGTTTGGTATGAATTCATGTTCTTTTGCTTATTTCAATGAACCGTGAAATCTAAATGATTATTTCTTTAGTAAATCAAAGATGCAGTCTAAAATAATCTGAGCTTTTTATTAAAAAAAAAAAGAAAAGTAAAATTTTGCCCAGATCATTCTTTTCTGTTTCTTTTGTACAATACATTAAGACATGTGCACAATTTGTGAATAATGTATTAATTTTAGAGCATCATTATATTACCAGAACAATATCAGTGAAATCAAGTTCAGTGTTAGAGGGACAGAAAACTTGTAATAAATAGCACATATTGAAACCTAATGTTTTCATAGAAATATTACTGTTTTCAGTATTTTTTGTACTTCAGTATACTTACAATAATATTTTATCTTAAACGTGGCCTGTATGTATATTGGAAAGCCATAAAAATAATATTTTATACTGTGAGGGTTTTTGCTTGGTCGAGGTGCCCTGGAAGGGATTTTCCACATAAACACTCTGCTGTTTGCCTTTAGATATGTGGATTGTTACGTTTCTGTGTCATTATCTGTCTTAGAGCGAGGGGACTTGTACTTGCCTTTGTTGGGGTTCAGAGGCCCCTATGGGAATCTGTTCCCCATTCTGAGGCGATGCAGTGTGATGCTGGGACCCTTAGGAGGCCAGGGGAAGAAAGTCAGGGACTGCGCCTAGCCTTCCTCTCTGCCTTCCTCTCTGCTTCCTGCCGGCCATAAGATGAGCAGCTTTGGAGCTTTGGAGCCCCTGCTCCCGCCATTTTGTTCTGCCTTGTCACGGCCCAGAGGACCTGTGACTGTCAGCTGAAAGCTATGAAACCTTCGGCCAGGAGAAGTCTTTGTCCTCTGGAGTTAGCTCGGGTGTTTGTCACAGCAATGGAAAGCTAATCAGTTTTCAAATCAGGAACCCCTTATGTACCGTGTAACTTTTCTTGTTTTGTTTTGTTCTGTATCGGGGATCAAACTCAGGTCTTTGCACTTGCAAGGCAGGGGGTGGAACCACTGAACTACACTCCTGGCCCATGGAACATTTTAAGACCACTTGACCAGTGCTGTGCATTCGTGCAGGACACCCTAGTGCATGCAGACACAGTGAGTGTGTGTAGAGGAATCACTTGCACAGATTCTCAAATGCTTGTGCCGATTGTATGTTTAATACAGTTGATTTATAGAATTATTCTGTCAAGAAAATTAGAGGTGTAGGAGGTGGGAAGTAGGGAGAGTTGTTCCCTGACAATCTTAGATGAGTCCTGTGGAAAGACTGAAGATGATGCTTTAGCAGAGAGAGCACTGCTGCACTAGGTTAGGCCAACCAGAGAGAAAAACTCAGAAAAGAGGTGGGACTGGAACTCCGAGAGAAGGCATGGGTAATTTATGGCCCACGCGGGTGAGCCAGCTCTCGTCCACCTGCCTGGGAAGAGGCGTGGCCTTAATTAAACCCTCAGAGCGTGCTGCCCACGTGCATCATTTAGGTGCAAAAGAAGTGACTTCTGTTCTTGCACAGTGTCTGTCCACTTAACTAAGCAGCTATTCTTTTCTCAAGGTTAAACCAGGAACCTTTAACGCCAAAGGTTATTATTATATATTTAATATGTGCTTGCTTCATAGCATTCGTTCCAATTCATATGTCTATATGAAACTTGTCAGTTGTTTTATACAGTTATCATATTGTCATATTAAAGGAAGAAGAGAATTTGTTCCTCCCTAAAAGTCTACAAAATCTTGGGTGACAGACTTGGAAATACTAGTGCAACCCAGGAAATAATTAAATATTAAATATTTAAACAAAAGTTGCTTTTTAATTAATTTATATTAAAAATTAACTTTAACCAGTTTCACTCACCATATTTATGAGGCACATTTTTGTGCCTGTGTTATTGTCATGTTTCAAGTTCCAGTTATGTAACCATTCCACAATTCCAGGAAAACCCTTAGAAGTGAAGCCGACGGATGGCCCACCGGTCGTATCAGAACGGCAGGCTGTGGTGCTTCCGTAAGACCCCTTTAGAGGCCATGGGTTTGGACTGCACACCTTTGTCAAGTCCCACGGATCACAGCTTCAATCCCAGTCTCTGAGCATTGGCTGGGCCCGATAGGCCTTGTGGCCAGTTAACTAATCAAGTAAGTTGTAGTTAAGTATTTAAGCTGTAACCAGGTGACTGGTTGATGAAGCTGTATCCAGGTTTCTGTGCCTTGGTTCCATTTTCCTGAAAATCCTGTCTGGGCAGCTGTTGGACTTCTCAGAACCTGCTCTGGTTCTGGGCTTGTCCCATTTGTGAATTGTTTTTATTTTGTTTGCTTTGCTCAAACTCTGCTGAATTTAAATGATCTAAAGAATTTTCCTTTTGACACTTCTGATCATTGCAAAATGAAAGGTATGTTGAGAGGGTGAGTAGAAATAAAAAGGCAAAGCCATTTCCATGGCAGGATGCTGGAGCAAGGCCTGGTCCTTGCACAGCTTTGGGCATTGCTGAAACAGACCCTCCAGTCTCCTGACTGTAAATGTGTGAATGGCTGAAGGCTGCTCCTTTACCTGTCCGCCTGGCTACCATCCAGCAGACCGCACCGGTCAAGAGCAGCCCAGGACGCTGTGCCCATCTGAGTAAACCTGCAGGGGTGAAAAGAAGCAGCGTGTCTAGTGACTACAGACTGCGGCAGGGTAGGGGCGCCCTCAGCGGTTGGCTCGAGTCTTAAGGTCCAGAGTGTTCCTTGGCTTTGGGGAAACGCCTCCCCTGCTTTTCATCCAGCCAGGACTGGGTCTCTCCCAAAACAGGCCTTGGCACTTTATCCTTTTATTTTTATTTTTCGAGATAAGGTCTTGCTCTGTGATCCAGGGTGCTGCTCTCAGACTCATGGCTCCTGGGATCCTCCTGCCTGAGCCTCAGGAGGAGGCAGGATTCCAGGCCTGTGTCACCAGCTTTACTAATTTATGAGAAAATTGCCCAGATCCAGAGGACTCGGCACGTACCAGGTCAGCGAGCTGCAGAGCCTGGAGCTCCGTGGGCACGTGTGTTTGGTGAGTTGGGTGCAGCGGCCATGTGGAGCAGAGCAGGCTGAGTGCTGCCTTACTGTGTCCACCTGTGTGACCACTGTCTGCACAGAGCACCCAGTCGGGCTCCTGAGCACCGCCCAGCCCTGTGGTCCTTGAGGACCTGTGCCTACCTGACAGCAGACAGGGGAGCGAAGCCCCCTGCAGAGGTCTGCAGCAGCTCAGCCTTCTGGGGACACAGGAGCAGCCCCGCTGGAGGGTGAGGGAGTGGGCAGGGTCCCCTCACTGGTGCCACAGTTTGTCACTGAGCATCCATATCAGTGATGCTGGTGGCCAGGGGCAGCACAGTGGATCTTGGCTTTGGCTTTGGCTCTGGCTCCTTCTCGCTGCTGAGTTTCCTTGTCAGGCGGCAGAGGTGGAACTAGAAGTCTCCTCTGAGAGGCTGCCTCCCCTGGCAATCCAGCCATGGTAGGAACGCCTGCGCCTTTCTTCCTCACCTCCAGGCTTGGATGGAAGTGGCTCGTTTTTGCTTTCCAGGATGGCATGGCCTCATCTTCAGAGAGCCAGATAGGGTGACAGAGGCTTGTACTCCCAGCACTCAGGAGGCTGAGGCAGGAGGATCACTGTGAGTTTGAGGCCGGCCTGGGCTATATCATGAGACCTCATCTCAAAAATAAAGCAAGCTAAGCTGGTGAAATATGAGTCTTTAGTCTCCTATTTATGCAGGAATATGCAGGAGTTCCACCAACTCAAATCGCAGGGGTGAATGCAAACTTATTTTAGTGTATCAGAATAAACTGTGAGCTTTAGTTACTACCAATAGTGTATCTGTTAAGTCAGTGGTCAAACCTACCCCACTAATGCAAGGTATTAACAGTAGGGGAAACTGAGGCTAGGAGAGAGGGAGTGAGCATATGACATTTGGTACTTTGTGCCTTGTTCTATAACTCTAATCTTGCTCTCAAATTGTAAATATTAAAAATTTTTAGGAAAAGAGGAAATTTAAAAACCCCTGGGGCCGAGGAGCCCAGTGGAGTCAGCGCAGTGGGAATAGTTGAAATAACTCATATTCTGGAGATGGTCTGGACAGAATCCACTCCTGAAGTACTGGCTCAGTATGAGAATGTTTTGAGTGTGCTCGCTCCATCTGCCCCACATTATCAGGGTATGACACCCACAGCAAAACCGGAACTACTGCCTGCGGGCCTGGCTGGAGTGCATCCCTGTGGAAACTGCCCGGAAACCCCCCTGTGGTAGGTACTGTCATTTCCTGGGCCTGCTTCATCACCCACCCCCCTTTTTTGAGGGAAAATAGGCTGTCTTTGGCTATTCCTTTTCCTTGGAGAGAACTAGGAAAATCTCTCATGGTTTTCCCTTTTCACAAGCGGAGTGATTTGCACAAGTAGTTCTTTTTCTCCTCCCACACCCTAGAGCTTCCCCTTATCCCCTAATTGTGAAGGTAGCTGGTAATGGCACCCACTTTTTCTTAGCCTTCTGTATGCGCCGTCTTTCCTTGGCTGTATTCCCTTCACCTCTGGAGAGGAGGGGTGGGAACCAGCATCGGTTCCCCTGGGAATCTTACTACTGCTTCTCAGCCCTGCGTTGTGCCACTTGCAGTGACTCTTTCTGCTAACATTTGGATTCTTCATTCTTTAAAAAACTGCACGAAGGCAGCTGTGCCCGTTCAGTCACCGCTCTGTGTCACTGTCACCCCCTCTGAGCCCAGCACTTGCCAGGCTGTCTGCGGCTGTCCTGGAATTTGAGGGCCAGGAGGCTCCATGCCTGCCCATCTCTGGAGCTGCCACTGACCACAGCCCGATTGCGGTGGAGCCTGGAGGGTGATAGCGGGGCGGGCAGACTTGCTGCGGGCAGTGGGTGCTGGGCCTCGCGGGCCCTGGCTCGGATGTTCATTCCTCCGGAGGTGGCTTGTCCTTTCTGATGATGGATCGAGGGAGACAGGCAGCACACGGCTAGACAAACACCTCGCCTGCCCAGGCAGTTGGTGCCATTTAACAGTCCCCTCCGCGGTTGACATTTTCATTTCCCTCTGCACCTTGCTCATCACCGGCGGTTTGCGTCTGATTTTCTGTGCACAGTGGTAATGCGGACTGACAGGGTGCACGCTCCCGCCGCACTGCCCATCTCACATGCTGTCTTCCGGTCAGACTGCGCCGAGGCCTCCAGGGTGGGGCGGGGGGTGGGCAGGAAGGGGCGTGAGGCGTTCCTCGTGTGTCGGCCTCATGCAGGCCTCATTTGGGACAGCTGAAATTTTCAGGAAGCTGTGCGCTGCTCAGAAAAGCGGTGGTGAAATGCAAAAGCTTTGGTTTGTGGTCTGCTTCCGCCAGCTCGGCTTGCCTTCTCCGGAAGCCGTGTTCCCAGGGAATAGCGGGGAGGGGGCTTTTAGTCCCCTCCCATGGGAAGAATGACGTGTTGTTACCTGTTCACCTGTCACCGCCCCTGGCTTTATGAGTTGTAATTGGCAAGTAGAATTCAGTCTGTGCACGGTTTGGCACGTGCTGTGTAGAGACCGCCACCCTTGGTGGTAGTGAGGACGCCTTGTGTGGTTCCCAGCCGGTGCCGGTGTCACCGCCGTGTAGCGGACGTAGTCACACTAGCTCTGCAGACTTTATTCAGCCTGTGCAGCTGGAGCTTCGTGCCCCGAGCCAACATCTCCTGGTCATTTCAATCTTAAATCTTGCTCTGGGCTCTGGGAAAACTCAAATGAGTAGCTGCATAGAATTTACCTCTCTTGCCAGAATGACCTTTGGGAAGTCTGAGTATCTTTTTAAAACATAAAGCTTAAAAAAATTAATACCTATAAACACACACCACTTTTTATGTGTTCATGGCAGAGCCATAATTCATGTCTCATTGCTGGGTGGCTTGAACCACTGGCAGTACTCATGACTGTCTCATTGGGCGGCTTTTTAATATTACCAGTAAAATGACTGATTAAAGTGCTTAGATCCGTTTGTACTACCGTCCGATTGTTCTGTCACACATGTAACCACTGGTGGAAACATGTTAGGGAGAACATGTTTCCACAGGTGGTAGCAGAGGGCTCAGGTAGCTGCAGATGGCTAAGATTTCGGCCTCAGACTGGGTTTGGGCCGCAGCCCCTCTGCCTCCTCATTCCTGTCCTGCTGGGCACTGTCAGCTCCTGAGATGGAGGCCTTGCTGCCAAGCTTGGCCATGCGAGGACAGGACTTTGGGCCACAGCCTGCTGTGAAGCATGGAGACAGTGTGGCAGGGTCTTGCTCGGTTAGTGTTGGGTGGGCTTAGCCAATGGCCCACGGCGTGAGGACGTGCAGGAAATACAGAGAAAATGGAGTCACTGCTGCTTTTGCACCAAGTGGAAAGAGCCGGGAATGACAGTGCAGATGGGAGAAGACACGGTAGTGCTGCAGAGTCACGGGCCAGGCAGTTTTCCCATCACCACCACTGAACCCTGAGAGGTGCAGGGAGCTGGGACCCCTCACCCAAAAGTGCTGGCCTCAGGAGACCATGTGCCACGGTCAGCCAAGGCAGGAAAAATCCCTGGATGCGGCAGAGAAATAAGTTTTTGAAGAGCGGGGCTGCTTCAGCAGAGGGTAAAGAAGCAGGGCCAGAGATCTGTGCAAGCAGCTGTCAGCTCCTCTCCAACACACGGAAAAAAACTACTTATGAAAAATGACACTTAAGATTCATATTTAGTGTTCTGACACACAGAATATTCATAATACCACCCAATGCGGCATGGATATCGCTTTTCAAAGCCCTTGTTATGTATGTGGTTAAATTTCTGCATTCCACGAAGCAGCCCGAGGTCTGCACTTGCGGCTTCTTGTATCCGCTCCCTGTGCGGACTGCTCAGACCACTGGTGTGGATTCTTGCCGTGAACGCGCTGCTCTCAAGATCTTGCTTCTGGATTCTCAGTTGGGGACAGATATAAGGTGGCTTCTTCAGGACAGCAGGGCTGCAGGCGCCGGGAGAGACAGAAGGTCTTGCGCTGTGTGCAGCCTAGAAGGTGGTAGCACACTTCCTGCTAGCGGGGGGAGAATGTTTGGTCATCAGCAGGAAGCCATGCAGAAGGTGAGCTGGCCAGAGCAGGAAGATGTGGTGACCCTGGAGGGTGCACGTGGAAGACTGCTTCTGCTGCAAGCATGTGCTATTCCTGACGGACCACTGGTGTGTTGCCTCTTTGTCTTGATAGGGTAAGTCCTGGTAGCCTGAGGGTGAGGGGCATGGTGGAGTCCTGGAAGAAACCCTGGCCCGAGCCCAGGCAGTGATCGTCAGTACCATCAGTGGCTTTATTTTTCAGTGTTCTGGTCCATCAGAACACTAAGTTTGAGCCCAAACTTAGAGTACTGCCACGGCGTGCCTCCATTCTGCTCACCCCTCATTCAGCCCAGGATGTTTCTTCCCATCTAGTAGTATTCGATCTGTGTTTGTGGGATAAATGCATTATGGCCTCCGCACCTCCGGACAGGTCCATGGTGGGCACTTGGTGGTGTCCATCAGTGTTGCCCTGAGGAGTGGTGGCTGCTCAGGAAGGGGGCGCAGTCCATACGCACAGTCCTGATTCTACCCTCTTCCTGAGCCACCTGGCCTTGCTCTTCCTGATCACGCTGGGCAGCAGTAGTCAGCAGGCCTCGATGTGGCGGGCCAGCCGTCACAACACGAACGTACCTGAGTTGGGGAGTGAGGATTGAGAAAGGACAGCACACTCAATAGTGTGGAGACAAGAGGTCCCCTTTATTACACAGAAACAGCTCCTTTTAAAGGCAGGCCAACAGGAAGCATCAAGCAATATTAGGGAGGAGATCAGATCTTTGACTATCTGAGTTCCTCCCATCACAAGGTCAAACTTAACAAAGTCCTTGAGCCAGGCGTGGTGGTGCACGCCCGTAATCCCATAAAACCAGTCTGGATTACACAGTGAACTCCAGGTCAATCTCATCTGTATAGCTGAGACCCTTGTCTCAGAAAAGCCAAATAGAGTCATAGATTGTGTCAATGCCTCAATGGTAGAAGAAGTTACTTTTCCAACGTCAAATGCCAGCGGGCTCCCACACCTCCATCGCTCAACACTCGAGGGGCTTAGTGGAGCAGAGCAGGGGCGGGGCTCGGAAGGTGCCAGGCCCCCGCATGCCATGCCTGGAGGGCCGCTCAAGGCTTTGCTCACGTATGGGCCTCTTCTGAAGGGCTTTTTAGCTGTGGTGTCACCTGGTCTCGCTCACCTTTTAAAAGGATCTCTCTGCCTGCTGTCCACAGACTGGAATGGCCAGGGTCAGCGTGGGCAAGGGCCCTTAGAAAGCCATTGGAATTGTCAGTGCAGAGGATGGTTGCTTGGATCAGGTGCTAATAGTGGAGGTGATGAGGACTGGTCGGTCTCAGTTTGCATTTTTCAGGGCAGATCTGGTGACAGGATGGATTCAAGTTATTTGAGGACAGGTCGGGTGATTTCAGTGTCCTGGGCACAAATGGCTGCATAGGTGGCATGGCCAAGAGTGAGGTGTGGAAGTCTGTGCTGGAATGGGGTTGGGAGAGGGCTGGTGAAGAGGAAGCCGGGTGCCTGGCTCAGCACCTTGAGGTGGGGATGCCGGGGAGATTTCGTAGCGGGGATGTGCTTGCGGCAGGACACAGAGAGAGGCCAAGGCCATGCAGAAGGTCTGGGCCTGGCAAGGCTGGGGTGTGGACACGGGGTCAGTGAGGAAGAGGACATGTGTTCAGGGGGTTCCCATAGGCCTGCAGCCGGGGCGCTGAAGGAGAGGCTGCTTCCTCCCGGGGACGGTGACTTGGCAGGTGTTGTGATCACGTTTCCTGCACTCAGACATCAGTGTGGCCAAAACGTTTCCCTTCAAAGATAGCTTGGGTGCGTACGTGTTTACTTGTGTTCCTGTAACATGTATGTGTATGCTTTGCATCCTAGAAATCTCAGCTGTGGTCTTGCCTTTGTGCTTTGTAAATTTATGGCTTTGATTGAGATTATATTTTAAGATACTCAGATTTTTATTTTAACAGATATTTTATATGCATTTTATCTATTAACATGTAAATTTTTAAAACTTGTAAACAGTTTCTATCTTAAATAGCGCTTCAGAGATCGAGAGGCCAAATTATTCCTCCCTCTGTCTTCCAGGGATCTGATTCTTTTTTGAAGGGACCATAAATTAACATATTCAGAGTTATTCTTTGGATCAGTGTGCATAGCCTACCAATACTGGGATCAGTACTTCACAGAACAGATTTCTTTAACTTTTAGTAATATTCTGAATCTCAAGAGCACATATTCTATTAGAGTCAAACAATGTTACAAAATGATTGATAGCAGAGTGACAGGCTGTGTTTGATCTCAGGAGAGACATGCCATCATAAAATATTTTAAAGATAGATCGTTAGCATACATTTCATTGAATAATGTTTTCATTTAAAAACTTGTTAAGAGGAAAAGCTATTAATGAAAAAATTGATTTCAAAGTGTATTATTCCTAGATTCGACATTCTTTTACTTAGGGCCCTTCTTGTCTTTCATGGGTGAAACTTTTTCACCCATGTCCATTCTGGTCCCTTCTCCTTCCTTCCTTCTCTCCCTTCCTTCCCTTCTTCTTTTTCTCCCCTTCTCCTACTTTTTCATCTCTTCCTTTGCCTTCTCTTTGCAGAACAAAGGCCTGGAGTCCTGCTTGCCAGGGGGAGGCTGAGAAGCAGGTGGAAAGGGCTTGGCACTCCTGTCCCCACTCACACTGGTGTTCCGTGTCCCTCCCGCCTTCGTGGCTCATTCCCAGGCTCCGGAGCTTATATTCTGTGACCACGGCAGCCTCGAGCGTGGTCACCAGCTCCACACTGCTTTCATAAGAAAGGAAGGCTCCACCCTGGAGAGTCTTCCCGACCCGATGCGATGCGCAGGCCGCTGTAGAGATGTCTCTGCACTCCAGGCTTTCGGGACTGACTTCGGAAGGCAGCAGGTCCTGCCATCCTGGGCTGTGCACGTCTCAGACCCACGCATTGGGGTGCAGTCGTCAGATGAAAGCCCGGGTGTTGTTGGCCAGGCACCCCTGGTTTTATTTCCTCCTCCGGCCAGCATTTCCCCCATTCTTTCTCACGCCCACAGTTTGCATAGCAGGTGACAGAAGGCTTTCAGTGCGTTACATTTGGAGCTCCCAGAAGCGAGCTCGTGGGGGGCTGGTGTCTGGCAGGTACAGAAGGAAGTCAGATGTGGGGACTTCCTGGGAGGCCAGTGCTGGCTGTGAGTGTGCAGCCCGAGGCCATAGCCTGGGTGCACTGACTGGCTGTGTGCTAAAGCACAATTTTAGTGAAGAGCACCAGGAATTGGCTGTCACTACGCCCAGCTGAGAGGAAATTAAGCGCAGTTACTTGACTGATAATGATGCCAAACAGTTTCAGGTGTTAGGATTCATTAGGGCTGTGTGTTGTTTCTCATCATACCTGTTTACATTTTGTGCCAGGTATTTCACATTAATCAGGAGCATAATTAATAGGTACAGTAATTAGATTACCATTTTGTGATGATCTACAATGTGACAGAGGACTTGAAGAAGCAAGAAAAATGGGAGGACCTCTCGGATCTCCACGGCCGGCGCCCGTGCACTGCAGCTCACCAAGGCAGCTGGGCGCTCAGGAGGAACACACCGGTGTTGCCTGGCCTGCCGGCTTCTTAGCGTGGCTGCTCGGCACGGACACGGCTCGTGGGACGTGGGACTCACCCACGCTGCAGTGCCCCTTGAAGACCGCTTCCTGAGGTGCTTCTCGTGGAAGACCGGGTTACTTCTGATCACGGCAGAAGCCAAGAAGCAAATACATGCTTTTGCATTCCTTAAAAGCTTCATGGAGGCAAGCATCAGTCTGAGTAATAAGCTAAGTAGAAGGGGGTTTGGTGTTTTAGAACTTTAATGAATTACTAAAGTTCACGTATCAGAGAGGAGGATTTTGAACAGCTTTCCGAATGACTCTTGTTAACCAAGAGACCCGTAGTCAGCTCTGCACAGGCTCCTAGGCTGAGGGACCTTGGCATGGATGCCTCTTCCCAGCCACGTTCGCCTTGGGACAATTTCAGACAGTGGCCAATGAGAGCAGAGAGTCGCATGGCTACATAGGAATGTGCGCTAATTGATACGTTACTCATGTTAGCCCAGAGGTATAGTTATTCGGCGAAAAGAGAGCTAAGAAAGTTAGTTTGGTATTCATGTTTATTTGTACGATCTTTTTCTCTGCATCCTCATATTTTCCTTCATGTAGAGGTAATCCAGAGGCCATCCACATGCGCGCCGTGCTTCCTAAGCAAAGGTTGGATCGGGTTAGAAGTGCCAGGTTAGTTGTGTTCCCCTTTCTTCTTTGTTGTTGTTATTGCTGTGATGGCTTTGCTTTTAGAGAAATAGTTTCTTTCGTGTAACTGGGAAAGTCATTCTTGTTAGGGCCCTCTGTTAGGCACTTCTCCAAGGACGGGACAAAATACCTGACGCCCAGCACTTACAGGAAGGGAAGCTTATTTTGGCTCACCGTTTCAGAAGCCCCAAGCCTGCATGGTTGGCTGGCTCTAAGGCAGAAAGGGCCAGGAAGAAGGGCCTGGTGGAGGAAGCTGCTCACCCCTTGGCAGGCTGGAAGCAGAGCGGGGAAGGGTGGACAGGAGTGCAGCCTTGCAGGTGGCCCTGTTGTGGCCAGGCCCCGTCTCCTGACACACAGTGGCCCCACACTCTGGAGTGTTTGATCTCCTGATGAGTTGGTGCCCGTGATCCGGGCACCTTTAGAAAGCCCCACTCCGGTGAATCACCTGGGGACATTTTAGGTCCAAGCCACACCACCACGGTCCATCGTAGCCAGGTGCAGGGAAGGATGGCACTGTGGACAGCACCTGTGAACACTGCCACACCTTCCACACCCCTCTGGCAGGAAGAGTGGGAATGAGCCTTTAGGGACCTGGAGGTCGTGGGTGTCCATCCCCCACCCACATCACCGTGGCCTTTCCTGTGTCTGCCTTCCTTTCCCAGGTGGCAGTGTTGACACATCTTGGTTACCTGCCTCGCCCCGATAGTGCATGCTTAGAGCCCCAGGCAGGGCTGCCTGTCTCTGGAGGGCAGAGCCCGTCGTTCTTTCCACCACATCTCTAGGTAGCTTCTCAGAGCCAGAACCTGCGGCCCTCAGTATGACTCGGTGTGGCCAGGGAGCCTCTGTGACTGCCCTAGTGCCTCCTTCCTGTGGGGCACCGTTCTCCTCTGGGCAGGTCTCTCCTGCTAGGTGGGAGCGCACCCTGGTATCCCCCACCCCAGTACACCTGCTGCTGCCGTTCCTGCACCCACAGCTCCGCAGCTGCCCTTCCTGAGCTGCACTTACTCCCTTCTGGACGTGGTCTGTAATTTACCTGCCTAGTATATGTTGTTGTCGGATTCTCTGCCTGAAAGAGGACCTTTGTCTGTGTTTGGTGACTTGTACTAAATCATTCAAATAATTGCTGTGCATAAATGAATGGGTGGGTGGATGCATACATACGCTGAAACCCTTGCAGGAATGTGCTTAATCTGCTGCCCCCGAGTCCCTTTGAGAGCAGCCAACACCACCTCAGGAAGGCACTAGCATGGGTTTCGACTACCAGTGAAACCCTGGCGGTCAGGTTAGTGTAGGGCCAGAGTCCCCAGCGCTTAACTCCCTCCCAGTGCCTGTGGTTACCAGTCCCCTGGACAGCCGCTGTGGTGTGACAGGAGGGAGCCCACACATGGCTTGAGGGGCCGATACGTGAGTCTCACCAGAGAGGGCTTCCTGGCTTTCTGCTGGTGTCTGCTCGCTTGCACACCTGCCTGGGTGGCAGCCTTTTCCTGGGCAGTGGAGAGTGGCAGAACCGCCAGCACATAGGGCGTGTGCCTCCCCTTAGATTCGCAAGGGCTCAAGGTGGACTGTCTCGCTGCTCCCTCCCTTTGCAAGATATGTGCGGGGTGGGGGCACATGCTGTGTGCCGCTGCACTTCTCACGTAATGATGGCTGGGCTGTGTCCTCTGCCCTCTCACCGTCAGTCTTGCAAACCACATTGTGCAGGCCTGGGAGAGCAGCTCAGTGGCGAGTGCTCCCCTGCCATGTTTCTGGCCCTTGGTTCAATCCCCAGCACTGCAGAGATGAAAGCAACCCCACACCACCCAAGGGAGGGATGGGGTGGTGAGCCATAGTTACACATTAATATTTCCTAGTATCCATATTTTTAAAAAGTAAAGTTTATATATATATTTTAATAATATATTCTATCAAATGTATCCAAAATATTATAGTTTCAACCAGCCACATGTATAACATTTATGATTGATACATTTTATTTTCTTAAATTATGCTTTCAAAATTTGGGATGTATTTTATACTTTTTTTTTACCACTTTCCAAATGGCACCATGGTGCATGTGTGTGCTTGTGCTCGCGTTCTCTCCCTGCCCTCCCCTCTCCCGTGTTCCTTCCTCCATCCTCTGTGCCAGGAATTATTTGAATGATTTGATACAACCCTCTGTTCAAGCAGAGATTGTGTTTACGAGAGACAGACAGAGAGTACACACACTCAGCACACACACGACGTGTTTTCACCTCTGTTAAATGGTACTTTTACTTAGTATTTACTTTCAGAGAACGCATCATGCTGTCGTGTGCTGGATGCTATGAAGTCAGTCAGTGAAACGCAGAAGGAAAATGTATGTTGCTCTGTAGATGATCACGAGCATAATTACTAGCTGTGGCAGTTCTGTCTTCCCCTTACTGCTTGGTGAATCAAGTCACAAAAATATATACAATAGAATTAGAGAAGACAGGAAGTGAGACCCATATAAACACACACAGTGGTCTGACACGTTCGAATTTGCCACAGGAGGTTTTGTAGTGGTCTGGCCTGAGAATTAGCCTTCTCTCGCTCTTTCGTGCATTGAAACATTTTCTTCACTACTGGACTGAAGTTTATGAAGCTGTTTTATCTTGGATGCTTTCTGATAAATTTCAGCAACCACACAGCCCAAATGAACTGAAAATGGTGAGTTTGTAGCCTGGCCTGTTAACTCAGACCTATAATCCCAGCAGTCTTGGAGGCTGAGATGGGAGGATCACAAGTTTGAATCCTGCCTGGGAAACTTAGTGACTTAGTGAGACACTATCTCAAAATAATAAAAAAAGGCTGGGGATGTAACTTAGTGTGAAGGTTCTGGGTTCAGTCTTCAGTTTTGAGAAAAAAAGAGAGAGGTTGTTTATGTTGTGGTAAGTGCAGCTTGATTAACTTTGAAAGCTGACTGGGAGTTGTAACACATGCCAGGAGTTCTACATGATCCTCGGTACCCAGGACAAATAAGATGAAGAGGGTAGCTGTCGAAATTAGGAATAAATAGCATTATATTTTTGTCTTTAGCCATCTAAGCAAAATAATGGTGACTGCCTTCAGAATTTTTTTTTCCACCTTCAGAATTGAAAAATGATTTTTCCTTTAAAGTGTTAAGTAAAGATTAAGGCGGGACCTAGGCCCTGGCTTCAGCTGTCTCTGCCTTTGAGCTGGTGGCCGTCTGGGGACACTCAGCACACCTCCTGCTGCTGCGTTCCCCTCTTCTCTGCTCCCAGGGACCAGCCAGTGCTGTGCGCAGCAGCTAAGTGTCTGGTAGAGACTCCAGGCAAAGCGGAGTTGGCTTGTGTGGAACTGAATTTAAAAGCTCTTGATGGAACCCGGCTGCAGTCAGGGACAGTTGTCAGGTTGCATTTGCTGCGGCTGCCTCCCTAGTGGGAAGCGGCTTTGGTGCCCATCTCCCTGTCCAACCCCACCCCTCGGGGAATCATCCTGCCCGTGCGGTTAGGAGGAGAAGTATAAGAGCTTTACTGGTTTTATGCCCACTCTGTGTTTTCATGATGAAAGTGTTCACGTTGGGGGAATGTCTCATTACTTGTATAAAAGAAATATATAATAGGGTGGAGTATGTAGCAATGATTATTGATAAACTGTCCTCTCCCCCAGAAGTAATTGATTTAGAGAAAAGGAGTCACTGTTACAAGTCAAATATATAGTTGGCCTTTTGATGTTTTGATGGTAGTGGGGGACAGTACCCCCAAATGAGAAGATCACAGCTTGTGAAGCCCAGAATGATTGAGATTTTTGTTGATTTAGAAAGAAATAAAAGTGAGGGCAAGATTTGAATTTTATTCACTTGTTTTATTAGGTCCATGTTTGTAGTGCATAATGGTCACACTCATCATGGGCAGCTGTGCGTGGACGTAACACACTGTAACTCTTTTTTACATCTCCTTCCTCTGCCTTCTGTTCCCTTTCCATCTCTCAGTCCCGATTTTTTATAAAAGTTCTTCTCCCTGTCCTATCATCCATCTTTTACTTTGCTCTGCATTTGCACTCTGGGGTTTTCACATAAGAGAATCCACGCACTGTTTCGGCTTGTGTGTCTGGATCACCTCGCTCAGTGTGACAGTCTCCAGGTGTGTGCCAACTCGTCTGTTCTCCCTATGGCAGAGCGGTGCTCCACTGTGTAGAAAGAGCACATTTTCTTTGTTCTTCTGCTGATGAACATACAGGCCCCTTCCACGATTTGGCTCTCATGGGTTGTGCTGCTATAACTATAGGTATGCGTGCGTCACTGTAATTTGTGTGTGTGGTGCTGGGGGTTGAACCCAGGACTCCTGCATACTGGGCAAGTACTCTGCCACTGAGTACACCCAGCCCTAGCCCTAGGGTTGACTTCCAGTGTGATTTCTTAAATTCTTTAAATGCAATTTCATAGCTACCTTTCTTCTGTTTTGAGCCTGCATTTATTCAGGATTCAGTGAATCCCAGTAGTCAATGGCTTGGGTAAGAATCATAATTTTCCAAGCGTGTCTTTTAAAATTTCTTTTCTTTTGATGGCATTCTTAAATTCACATGTTGGACTCTAGCCCCTGAAA
This sequence comes from Fukomys damarensis, assembly GCF_012274545.1. Taxonomy (NCBI): domain Eukaryota; kingdom Metazoa; phylum Chordata; class Mammalia; order Rodentia; family Bathyergidae; genus Fukomys; species Fukomys damarensis. The sequence continues at coordinate 65,747,487 of NW_022900942.1, forward strand.
TGGGTGGGCCACTTTCTCGTGGTTTTCTGTGTGGAAAACTATTATGAACACAGAAGCTAGCAGTGAGCTTCAATAGAAATACTTGTCTGTCTTCTGAGTGACTCCTGTCTTTGGAAATACTTGGTAAACGGCAGGCTGAGCAGTTCTGTTTCACACCGAATAGACTCAAGGTCCCGGGACAGTTAGGGACAGTTAGTGTTCGGTTGGCTCTGTGAAAAGAAAAGTATTTGTCGGCCTTCAGGCAGCATCAGGTCATTTTCTTACTCCATTTACACCTGGAAATCCACAGAAGGAGCAGCAGGAGTGACAGACAAGGAAGAAATGCTGTCTTATATTAGCTACTGCCTGAGACCGCAGCCTCTTCTGGGATCTGTGAAACCCCGTGACCAGGGTATGGGGAACATAGCCCGTGCTCAGATTCAGGTAGGAGCGTCCTAGGGCAGCCTGGTGTCTGGAAGGTAGAGGAGAGACTGGCAGACCAGGGACCCTGTGGGAACTGGGCATTGCTGGTGGGGAACAGAGCCCCCCTGCACAGTGGCGCAGGCTGTAAACTGAACAAGTGAAGGGACCCCCATGGACATCCAGGTCGTCATGAATGCAGGCACCTGGGTCAAGCCTCACATGTGCCTCCTCGCTGTTGTGAGGACGGGGTACCCTCTTCATGTCCAGCATGGGCTCCAATGTTGGGCGAGTCTTCAGAGTGAAGCTGGAAGAGGCATGTGGTCAGTGGGCCTCGGAGGCCTGCTGTCTCTCCACCATCGACTTGCTGCTGAAGCTGAAGGAGTCACCCCAAAAACCTGCATGTGAAATCTTCCCTGGGCCAGGCATGGACTGAGGAGTAGGGGATGCTGGAGGTCAGGACCAGCCTTGACTTAGTGTGTGCCTGTGTGTGTGTTATTGGGGATCGAACCCATGGCCTTCACACTGGTCTGCATCCCCAGCCCAGTTTTCATTTTGAGACAATTTAAGTCCCTCAGTTGGGCTTGAACTTGCAGTCCTCCTGCCTCAGTCTCCCAGAGTGCTGAGCCACTCAGCCTGGCTTCCTGCGTTGCTCTTTAGCAAGTGGCCCATTTTCTCCTGTGCAGCATGCACACTTCTGTTTCCCACACCTGCACAAGGTGATACTGTTTCGTAGAAGAGAGGAACAGAAAACTAAAGGAAGAGTACAAATCAGAGGCCGAATTTATCTCAGACAAGAAAAATGCAGACTCTGTTCTTACAGCCCTTTGAGGAATAAAGATAAGGGAATTTGTAAGGAAGGGTTAAAGAGAAGACAAGAGAAAATATAGGGGAAGTAAAAGGAGCCAGCCGGTGAGCCCCAGCGAGACCACCTGGGGAAGAGAAGCACCCTAAAACGCGGTAAGTGCAGCAGACAAAGGCGCAGAGGGACTCGAGAAACTCCCGTGAGCTTGTGACAGACAGGATTTCTCTGCAGATAACACCACGGGCAAAGCACCAGGGGACCCTGCGCCTGTTTATTTTTCTAAAGGGGGAGAATTTCAAATGGGAACAGAAAATCTTTGGGGGGATGCTAGAAGGAGAAAGGCGACACAGTGCAGGTCAGAGGCCACTCTGTCTGCTAGGAGAAGGGCTGTTTGGAAACTGATGGTGAGAAATGTGTGACAGGTATCCAGGGGCAGTGGGGACGGTGGGCCGCCTGCAGGGCGCCAGAGCAGTTCCAGGACAGAGTAGGCAGCAGTTGGGGTACACTGGGGTGCAGAGGCTGTGGAGGAGGGGCGGTGTGGGCGCACCCCGGGGCGGAGGCTGGGGTCCATGATCATTGAGGACACGGTGATTTTGCCCATGTGCGGGAGAGCGTGGGACTTCGCAATGTGTGTGCCATGTGGAATAAGTGATCGTGACACACACAGCGGTTGTGAGCAGCTGTCACCCACACCCACGTGTGCCACACAACCATGGAACCTGCACCTCGGTGCAGCGGTCTGTGTCCTCCTTCCCTGTCCCTCAGCCCCACGCTGCATCCAGCATCCCAGCTGTTCCTGTCCACTGTTCACGAGAGGGCGGAGCGCTTGTGTTCCCCTGCCAGCTTCTTTCCCGTAAAGTCACGTCCTGCATACTTCTCTGTGCTGCTGTGGATAACGGTGTGCTAGTGCCTTTTCTCTTTGCTGAGACAAAATACCCAACACCCAGAGTTACGGGGGGAAAGGTTTATTTGGCTCACAGTTTGTAGAGGTTTCAGTCCGTAATCGGCTGGCTCCAAGGCAGGGTGGCAGAAGACAGCAAAAGCAGCGAGAGAGGCAGAGGGCGTCCCAGAGGATAAGCAGCTCACGGCACCCACACGGTAGCCAAGCAGCAAGAGACCCTAACAGTGTCGTTCTCCCTTTTCACCCTCCATCCAGACTGCTGGGATCAGGGTGGTGCCAGACAACTCACTCACACGCCCTTAACCCCTGCTCCCCACTCCAGATTCTGCCCTACCTTAGAACTGCTTGAGGGTCTGGGGCCATCCAGACATGGCCACAGCAAATGGCTTCTCATTATTTTGTACAGCTGCACAGTATCTGTTGTCTAAGGGTGTCATGCCATCTTTAGTCGGTCACCCTTGGAAGGTGTCCGCTGGTGTGAGTTGCACGGCAGTGAATGTGGGGTGTTGGTACCTGCTCCTGGGAGAGCTGACCCTGTGGTCCATCTGCTCTTTCTTTGTGGATCCTCCCAACTGCCTCCTGCCTGGCTGTGCTATTTTACACTCCCCAGGCAGTGTGTGGGCCTCTCCTTCCTCCACATCCTCACTAGTATCTTAGCCTCCCCATAATGGGCCATGTTTTCAAGACTGGGGACACTGCGAGTGTTTAAAAACCCTGAATGACTGTGAGGAGGGAAGGAGGGGTTTCTCAGCCTGGGTTGCACCTTGGAGACATTTTTAACCTTAAAAATGATACTGATAAACTTGTGATCTTAGCTACTCCGGAGGAGGCTGAGGGAGGAGGATGGCAAGTTCAAGGCCATCCTAGGCATCTGGCAAGAACCTGTCTCCAAATAAACACAAAATAGAGCCGCACTGGCGCTGTTGTTCAGTGGCAAGGCTTCCCTGGTCTGGGCTCAGGCCCAGTGGATGGATCACAGCTCTGCTGTGGTGTTGGATGTGGCTGGAGTGGACATTTTTAAGGCTGTCCACTTGATTTGAAAAGGTGGCTGAATTTGAAAGGGGGTGACGATGCAAGAAGGGTCTCAGAGCCCGGCGGGCACAGGCAGAGGGCCGGCTCCTCTGGTTTCTATGGAAGGGTGGGGTTGGGGACACACAGGGCGGGGGAGGGGGCCTCAGCAGGGTGGGCGGCATGTTGAGGTGGCTGAGTTTGGGGTTGTTCTTCCTTCTCCCCACGTAGCAGTAAGGGGAAGAGCACTCTAGAGCAAGGAGTAGGAGGTTGGGTATTTGGAGTTTCTCTTACTGTGTGTGCGGCAGGGGGAACCGTCCCTGATAGAAATAGAATAGATAAATAGATTAACTTCTGTTCCCTTCTGCCTCACAGGCCCTTCCTTCGTTTCTGTATGTGCACAGCAGGGTGTGGCCGTATTGTTTTGCTCAGTTAAATGGGCAAAAAATGACAATTGGACCTCCTGGTTCCAGAACATGGATGCAGGGGCCAAAGGCGCAGAGTCTCCCTAGGTAGGAGCTTATGTTGGGGAAGTAGTGTGACTGACGAGTGTTGTGCGCCAGTGTGAGGACGATGATGTGCTGAAACACTGCTTACTCCTGGATCTTATTTGAGCAACTTGGAGGAAAACATAAAAGAAATCGGTGTTAACACAGCACTGCTTTGTGGGTCAGGTTCTTTTTTCCACCCAGTGTTTCTGGTGAGATTCTGGCACTAGAGATTCTTGTTCAGCTGAGAGCTCCCTTCTTCTAGGTTTTAGAAACTCTGTTTCTGTTTGAAGAGAGTTTGCATTTTCAATCCTTTCACATCCCTTGCTGGAAACTCAAATCAGCGCTGAGGACATGGTGACATTTAAGAGGAAGCTGAATGGTCCTGGGGTGTGAGGGGCCCAGAGCTCTTGTGTTTTGAGGAAAACAAGAGACACTGATACAGCGTGCAGCCTGCATCTCAGGGCACTAGCTACTGCTGCTAATGCTTTGCCCCGGCCAGAGAATAAACGACCAGCCCTGTGCTCTCTACACAGCTGAGGACAGGGCTCACCTGTGCACTGCCTATGCACCCCCCCCAGGGGGCGCGCAGGAGCGCTCAGTTCCAGTTCTTCATGCCAGGCAGGACCGCGTCCTAGTAAACCTGGCCTTCCATGGGGCAGTTGTTGTTTTACTCTTTTATTCCACATTCCTTAAAAATGGGTGCGATTGCTGCCCAGGAGGTGCAGTGCTAACAAGGAAAGAGCTGTAATTCGAGGCTGGATCTTTTCTTGAGAAGGATGCGTTGAGTATTTAGATGTTCAGGGAAGCAGTGACATTTTTCTTGGCTTGTTTTCCTCCGCGTGTCCACGGTATTCTTGGCTAATAGAAAACAAGTTTATTGTTGGGACTGTTTGACAAAGCCCTTCCTCTCCTGCCTTAGTCTATTTCCTGTTGCTGTAACCGGAATGACGCAGATCCGGTAACTTACAAAGAAGTAAGGCGTGTTCATCTGGGGGTCCTGGGTGTGGGTGTGAGGGGCTGTGTCTGCTGAAAGCTGTCTTGCTGGCGGGAACTCTGCAAGGTCCTCAGGTGGCCCAGTCATCACACAGTGCTGGGGTTACTTTTCCCGTGGCCGATACACAGTTCTGCACACCTAAAGTTAGGGAGCAGAGGTTTACTTAGAGCTTTCACTTCCCAGGGGGTGGCTCCACCGCAGGGTGCTTGGCAGAGGGATAGCACAGCGACCCTCTTTCTGTCCTTGTATCTGAAGCCACGAGTTGGGCGGCCTTAGTCCTACCCAGAACTGTGCCCAGCCAGTGAGTGGGCTGGTTTAGTAAGCACACACTCTGGACCTGGCCACCTCCGGAAAGCCCCACCCATGACTGCATGAGGCTTTGGGGTGACATGCAGACATGGCCATGATACGTGGGAAGACTGGGCATCCCAGCTCAGTGTCGTGCGTACTACGAGGCCCTGTTCCATGAGTGGGAACCTGCCCTATGGCTCGAGAACCTTAGTAACCCCATGTGCAGCTTCGGTGCACCATGGTGGGACTGTTTGATGCCTTAGGAAGGTCACCTGTTCAGCTTCTCTGAGCACAGATGTGTGGACAATGATGTCACGGTCACTTTGGAGCCTTAGTGAGTTGGGAAGGGAGTTCGGGGGCTGCAGTGAGTCCTGGCTGTCTCCTGGTCCACCCTTTGGTGAACTTTAACCTCCCCTGTCCTCAGCCTGTGGCCTGGTTTGTACCGGATGTGGCTGACAGAGGACACCAGGGACAGATGTGGTCTTATTGATTTTAGGGGGAAGCTGCCATTCCCGCCAGCCCTCCTGGTACTGCATGTCTGAGCTTGGAGGACAGGCAGTGGGTGGTTTCCACCTGGGCATGGGCAGCTTTTCCTGCAGGGCAGAGGTAATCTTGGTCCCATGTGTGACGCAGGCTTTTGCTGCCTGCATCTCACCCTCACATCGTTCACCGTTTCCCATGTGCCAGCCCACTCACAAACCAGAACAACAAAAGAGGTGATGTTGGGTAAGTCCTGAGAAGGGGAACATATTTTTTAAAAGTACTATTTTAGTTCTTTGAGAGGTACATGAATTCTCTGAACTAACACTAATTTTCTGCATTGTGTGTTATTTTGCCAGTGAAGTTACAGATAAGTCTGGGGTCAGCTATAGAAAGCATTTGGGAAAATTAGATTTGGGATTTAAAGAAGGGCATGTACTCCTTTCTAGACAGATCCAGTTTAATATTCTACTCATTCCAGATTTCTTCTTCTCTCTCTTTATTTTAATCTTACATCTTTCTCCATCAAATCTGAGGAAGGAGTGCAGTAAAACCTATGTGTTATTTCTAGAATTGCTTGCGGGCAGCCAAGGATGTACACATTTCTTGCAATTTCTAAAGCTAGCAGTGGCTTCCTGGATAGGAGCTTTTGGAATTGTTCGGGGATGTGCAGATGCGGGCTTCGGGAGTGACTGCTTTTTCAGCAGCGCCAGTGGATGTTTGCTGACAACGGCCCCTGGTTTAACAGGTGGCACATTCCGCCCGTGGTCAGCTTCAGGGTCCTCCTGTGGCCGAGGTTTCCCTGCTCCTCCCTGAGCAGAAGGGAGCTGGTGAGTCGAGGCCCCGTTTTGTCGGGTGCCTGAGTGAGCTCCCTTTTGGGGCAAATCCAAAGCCTTCCCCTTCTAAAGCCTCACTCCCAGCACCCGCCCCTCCTCATCAGAGGATGGCCCTCACCCGAGGACAGAGAGGCTGTGTGCCCCTCGGCCTCAGTGTGGATCTGAGGGACACCACCTGGGCCAGGTGTAGCAGTGGCCTCTTCATTTTCAAGGGTTTCCCAGTTTCCATGATCAACCACAGTGGTGTCTGGGGGCAGGGGAAGACAGCAGGAGTCAGCAGCAGGAGTGCCGGAGGAGCCGGGGTGGGAGGCTGTCCCAACGCCCGGGTCAGCGGAGAGGGCCCAAGCCAGTCCCCAGGCCCCTGGGCGGTGGCCTGCGATCTTCCTTCGGGAGCCGCCCGAGGGATGCTGATGATGCGCACCCGGGACCAGCCTTTCTGGGCTGTGCGGCAGCTCGGTGGACCCTGCACAGGGGAGGCCTCATACCTCCCTTCTGCAGCTGGATTGTGACCTTGAGACAGCCGGGTGGCCAGGGCAGAGGCCACACTAGGGCAGCACGCCTTGCCCTAAGGCACAGGCTTATTGAGGGCAGCCAGAGCCTGAGAGACGTCTGGGTCCCTCACCTGCAGGGTACCCGTTTCTCTCTCACCTTACAACTTTGGTTTTCTGTTGGCTTGTGATGCGATTTGTACTCTGTACTCTTTCACTTGCTGTCTTTGGGAGTTGCAGCAGTGTCGCTTTCTCTTTCTTTTAGTGGGGGTACTGGGGATTGAACCCAGGGTCTTCACATTCAGTTACATCCCCAGAGACAGGATCCTCATGACCTGGCTAAGCTGCCCAGGCTGGGGCAGAACTTGGAATCCTCCTGCCTCAGCCTTCCAGAGTACGGGGATGACAGGTGTACGTGACACATTCTTTAGAAACAAACTATTTTTGGTTAGGAAATGTTCTCAGATGCAGTGGTAGTGCTCACTTGCGCTTTCTTCCAGATAGGGGCCACCGTTTTTCCAGCCCCATTGCTTCTTTGATTCCCAGTGACTTATTCAACAACAGCCGTGAAGTTTTGGCATTGGCTTCACACCAGTTTTCACATAAGCATGAAGAGTGTGGCCCTCTCCCATTTATGGCTACAGGTGGAAAACCCGTGGTTTGTGGACGTAGGGATGGGAGTCCCTTGCATGTCTCTGGGAGAGTGGCCCCATAGGACTCAGCCTGGCACAGCTTGCACCATTAAGGCGGGCATCTGTTAACTCCCTTCACTTCCGCGGCCCAAGGCATCTGTGGTGTGATGAGTCCCTTTCCTCCAGTCCACAGGCCTAGGAGGGCAGGCAGGGTCAGGCTCCAGCCTTGTCCTGGACGGCCTGTCCCCAAGGATCTGGCTGTGAGGTCTCGGGAGGTAGCTCGGAGGTAGTTTCCTTTCTGGGGAATGCTTAGCAGGTATGCGCGGCGCCTTGATGAAGGAACTACCATTAGAAGACATACCTGCAATTTTACTCAGTCAGATGATTATGGATTCCATCTTGTAGGCAACAGGGAAAGGGGACATTACTAGAACTTCTACCTTAAGTCCTAGTCTCCTGCGGGCCATGACAGCACAAGGCGAATTAGTTTATTAGACAGAAAAGACACTTGGAGAAGAAGCTGAGCTTTGCGCCTGTCTGTGCTGCCCTGACCCGCCCCTCATGTAGTCAGTGCATCAGTGGAAACAACGTAACAGATGACTCAGGGCAGAGTTCCCTGCTCAGAGAGTAACAGAGAGCCCTAGAACGGGAGGAGCTGCGCAGATGAAGATTTTGTTCCTCCCAGGACGTTCCCAGCTGGTGTCTCCCTGCCCCCAGCGTCACAGCATCAGGACTGTTGAGGTCTTAGCTGTGACCAGAGGGCAAAATGGAGTTAGGTCTCTCCATGCCACAGCTGGCCTGCAGGTGGGAGAACTAGGCCTAATCATAATTTCAGCTGTGAAATGATTTTTCTCCAAAATTATGTAGAATTGTTCCTGACACCATGTATTCAAGATGATAAATTTTCTTGGAAAAAAGGGAATAGAGAGAAGAAAGCCTTTAGCATCTTAAATTCCCTTCGGTTCTGCACCCTGTTACTCGGCTGTTCCTGATTTATTCTGCCCACCAGAAGGGGGCGTGTGCTGTGTCTGCTTCTTTAACATTGGAGAGGGGAGGGTATTTTAAGGGCTATTGTTAAAGGTGGCCCGGAAACACCCACTGCCCTGTAACTGGGGGTGGATGAAGTTTATGCCCCCTCAAATTAGATGTTGAATGTAGCTTTGAAAGTTAGGCATTATTTATTTGTAAGAAATTACACATTTTTAAGATTTGCAAATAATTTGCTTAAGTGGGTTGGAAGAAGTCGCTTGATGCTTTTCACCTTAAATGCACTGCGAGTGTGGCAGGACTCCTTCCAGCGAGTCTTGGGCATTCCTTGTGGCTTAGCGTCCTGCAGTGGTTTTAGGGTGACTATAAATTAAGAGTATGAGCTCAGTTTACAGAGGACAGCATGTTCCTCATGTGAGTTGTTCCCCTCTTGGTTTGGGGGATTGAACTCAGGGCTTTGCACTGAGCTGTAACCCCATACCTTATTCACTTTGAGACAGGGACTGAGTTGCCAGGTTGTTGAGGCTGGGCTCAGACTGCAGCCCCCTGCCTCATCCTCCTGGAGGGCTGGGGTGAGGGTTGTGGGCCACACCCGACAGTCCCTGAGGCCTCTCTGCCTGTAGGTCGGGCCGGACTTCCTGCCCTCGGCTGCTGTGACATCCCTGTCTCTGCTCAGCCCTCCTGCAGCTTGCCTGTGCTTTTCTTCCCCTCCTTTGTGCCCTTGGGAGGTTGGCACAGGAAACTGGAGAGTTAGCAAAGGGACTTTCCCGCCCATAGGGAGAGCAAGGAGCTAACAGAGAGTTTCTTGCAGTTCTCTGTCCTTGCCATAGATGTAAACAGCCCTCATTCGTGAGCTCACAAGGCCACCCCAGCCCACCAGCAGGCGGCTCCCATCTGGAGCTCTGGGGAGGATGCCGTCAGCCGTGGTGCTCATGGCCTTGGGTCTGAGACACCTTGGCAGATGGTGGCTCTCAGCATCCAAGCCCCTCCACGCTGCCTTCGTCTCAGAGGATCCTAGGCCTGCAGAGCAGTGGCAGGACGCAGAAACGACTCTGAAAGCTGGCGGAGTGGTAGGCCCAGCAGGGGCTTCTCCGGTCAGATCTGTGTGAATCCCATTCCCAGCAGCCTAGACAGCACTACGCACGTAGGACTCAGATGAGTGGGATTTCCCAATCTTTTATTCTTTAAAAAGTGAGGTAACGCAAAGCGCATAATACAGTATCACTACTGCAGGCGCTTTGTCAGACAGCAGGTCTCAGGAACTGACTCACCCGCGTCACCGGCACTTCCTACCCCTCGGCTGCATCCCCCGGTTTCCATGCTTCCCATCCCAGAAAGCACAGTTCCATTTCTGCTCCTTTGAGTTTGAATCATTTGAATAGTTTTAGGCAAGCGAGTCACGTGCGTGCCATCCTTGGGGTCTGGCTTGCTTCGGTGAGTGAGCTGTGCTCAAGCTGCTCCCAGGCATGCCGTTGTGTCTGCAGAATTCCCTTCGTTTCATGAGCTGAGCACCATTCCCTTGCAGGATGCACCCCCTTCTCATCCGGTTATCTGGTGGTGGACATTTGGGCTATTTCTCCATATTAGCTTTGTGAATAATCTTGAAGTGAATTTGGGAGTATTCATCTTTTCTGGATCTTGACTTTAATTGATTTGGGTAAATAGGAGTGGCCTTCCTGGGTCCTATGGTCCTTTTGTTTTTAATTTGTTTGAGGAATGTCAGTACTGTTTTCTATAATGGCTGAACCATTGTACATTTTCTCCAGCCTCGCACAAGGGCTCCCATTAGAATCTCCTGCTCTTAAGGTCCACTGTGCCATCTAGTGACATGGGATAATTATGTCACAATCATCACTGTGCTTGTGACAGTAGGTGCGACCCTAGACAGAAGCACAGGAGCGGTAGCATATCCACAGCCTACGTGGGGTGTAGAGTTGGGAGTTTGTGGGGGCACGACCAGGATGGCACTCCTCACCAGGGCCCTCTGAGGATGCCTCGCCTATCCCGGTCTTGTCTGAACCCTGCTGGAACGAGACGGTGCCCATCCTGCTGTTTGCTGGCACTGTGGGCATCCTTCTCCAGTAGAGATGGCTAATTTCATTGGATTTTCAGGAGTTTATAAACAGGAATTTTTAGCTCATGGATTGCTGTATTTTAGGGCCCAGAGGGCATTGAGATTGCTGAAGAAGAGAATAAATGTGTTAGGAAAGGAGTCAGTGTTGCTGAAGCTTTGCAGGCCCATTGAGACCCTTCCTGTGTTGTACAGGGTGCGATAGAGACGCACTATGAGTCAGCTCCCTGCTCATTTCTGCCGTGGGGATGAGTCTGCAGAACTGGCTTCCTGCACACAGCTGAGAGTCTAGGTCATGAGTTAGAAGGTCCCTCACGTCAATGGCAGTGGGAGCCTTGGCATGCACATTGCTTCTTAGAAGCGCCTAGGCCTGCTGAGCAGTGGCAGATGTGGAAGTTGCCCTCCCAAAGGCTATTGATGCTTCAAGCTTGCCTTTCAGGACTCCTTGGAGGCAGTAGGATGATCGGAGATGATCTCAAAAAAAAGGACACCTGAAACGGTGGAGGGGTTTTGGTTGCAAGCAATGAAATTGGACTGCAGTTCCCTTAAAGCAGAAATGGGATTTGTGTACGGATGTCAGGAAGCTCTGAGGCCAAGATGCTAAGACAGAATAAAGAGCCAGGGAGACCCAGGGTGGTTGTACGGAGCCAGATCCACCCTGTCGGGTAGGGCACGCAGCAGGGATCTGAGGGAGCCTTTTCCTCTGTCCGAGCCCCAAACCAGGCAGGCTCTAGCCTGCTTCTGAGAAAAGTGTGTAAAGGGACCCTGGGTGCTGTCACCAAGCCAGGAGGGAGTAAGTATAGGTGCTGGGGGAGAGACTACAAACAGAACACCGACAGCCTGCAGTCCACTGTCACCACACGTGCTGTCTTGCAAGCTGTTTACAAAAGCATTGAGTCATAATTTTAAAAACACAGTTCTTCCTCAACCAAAAGATTAGTCTTTCATTGCTACACAACTTGACAGTTTCGTGCATTGTTCTTATTGTATTATATCCAGGAAACCCTCTGACTAGGCATGTTAGAAAGGTTCCATTAATGTATCATAGTGAAAAAGCAATGCAGCGCCCCCAGCCCCTCCGATCAGCAAGCAAATATCCTGAAGCAGACAAACATCCGTTCACATTAACTGATTATTTGTAAAGTGAATACAAACTGCAAAATAATCCCCATTCTATTTATTGCATGATAATAGCTTTTCAAATGAACATTTATGTCTAACATAAAAACCCTCTGTATTTGAAAATTTATGGGTAAGTGATCATGTTGTAATAGCATTGTATCAAAAGCTGCCTTACTTTATAAACCCTTATATTTAATCCTTCCAGTCAGCCAACCTGCTACAGGCTTCCCAGGGAATTAATTTCAGATTGAAGATAAAAAGGGGCCAAAGTTAATGACATCAAAGAGAAAGCTCCTGAAGGAAATAATAGTTTCAAAAAGATTGTGATTGTTTTATAAAAGCAATGTAAGCTGTGGTGGGGGAAAATGGGTATAAAATAAGGTTATCATTTCTGACTTACTCAAAATAATTTTTTTGAGCTTATAACCTTAATTAATCTTGTAAGAAACCTTTTAAAGTAAAATTTTAATGTATACCTGGGGAACTACACTGACCAGTTTTACTACTAGACTGCCAAAAAATGTTTTAAATATTGATAATGTAATTTGGCCAAGACCAAATAATGACTTTGGTGGCACAGAAATTTTACACCTAAAATGGAGATTTATAAATGGATAAAGAGGCAAACAGGATTTTGGAGCTAAAATCTAAGATTTAACTGTGTTCCTGAAAGGCAATACAAAAAAATGGTATAAAGCCAGCAGGGACATTTAAAAAAAATGACAATCTTGGTGAATGTTTCTCACTTTAAATACTTTCCCAAGTAATGACTCACACCTACATGGCATGGCAGCAATATATTATTTACACATTTAACCTTATTTTGATTTGCTCTAATTTATCTGATATTGGCAGACTGTTAGATGATAATTTAAAAATCTGCTGCTACTGTAATTGCTTTAGGAAACCTTCCTAATGATAATTTTATTCCCTGGGATAATTTAACTTTCCATTTAAAATCCACATCTCAACACTATGAAGTATGCATTGGCAACAGAAAATGTTTATGTTCATGAAGAGGGGTGAATTCCTTAATGGACAGCAATATGAGCCTTCATATTTTATGGTAATGGAGATGGACTAAAATTACCTTTTAGTGTGTTGCCCTCTGTGTTTGTGTGTCACATAAATAAGGAGGTATGAGAGTTTAGAAAATTACAAACATCCCCCAGAAGTGTGTTTGTGGCAGCAGACCGAGCGTATATAGCTTCTGAGTGTGTCAACTCACACTCAGTTTCCTCCCTGAGCTGCTGCACTCCTGGTGGCACTTCAGAGGCCGTGCCTTTCTTTTTCCTGGGGCACACAGGGTGGTGGGAGCAGAATGGGTCTTTCTGAGCCTGTTTGGGCTCAGCGCACACCAGGGACACATCCTTCTCTTTGTGTGGAGTTTCATTCCACAGAGGGGAATCTCCAGGGGCAGGACGAGGAGGAGAGAGAATGTTGGAGACCTTCGCAGGAGTGGGGTGTGGGGGAGATACCGAGGCACTCTGTCCAGAAAGGCTGTGCACGCCTCCGAGGCTGCTGTCTAGAAGTATTGTTCTCCAGTCTTTCTGGGACAGCCAGTCCTGTATCTATGGGGCATGGTTCCAGGACCCGCCTTGGGTACCCCAACCTGCAAAGTGGTGCACTTACTGAGTAAAGATGTGACCTCTAAGTGACATTTTCCATTCTTGCCCGGTCAAACGTGAGGCTGTGGAGTGCCACTGTCCCTGTTTGTGCACAGGTTGAGGAGGACAAGGTCGGTGTTGGAGAAAGTGAAGCTCAGGATAGGCCTCTGGAGCCTTCCAAGGTCGTGTGACAGAGGGGTCTGCAGGGGGCTGGAGCAGAGCCCAGGTACAGCCTGGCCAGGGATTGCTGCATGGTGACACTGGTCTCCTCTGGCACAGCTTACCCAGGTGGCTGACTTTTGTCAGAATACCCAGCCACTTGGTTATGGCCATGTGGTGGGGGTCTCTTTACCTGTGAATGTGGTTCTATGGACCAGGAAGTTGTATGCAGGCAGAGCTGCTGAACTGAGGTCCCTGCCGGGGCTTTTTCTCTCTCAGGACTCTGAAGGAGGTTCCAGGGACTCTATGCATACTGCAGCATCCTTGTTTACAGCGCCATTTCTGGAGTTCATTATCGTTCTTTATTTGATTTGCAAATGGCAAGTGAAATGAACAGCTACTTTGGAGAAGTAGTAGTACAAATGGCCAGTGACCACATGAGAGGGTATTCAGCATCTTTGGCCATTGGAGAAATACAAATTAAAACAGTGCAAGATTCCATCTCACTCCAGAAAGAGTGGCCGTTATCAATAAATCAAATAATAATAAATGTTGGTGAGGGTGTGGGAAAAGTCATCCTTCTACGTGGTTCGTGGGATATAAACTAATGCAACCACTTAAGAATCAGAATGGAGATTCCTCAAACAACTGAAACTAGAAATTCCAGTTGATCCAGCTATTCCCCTTCTAAGCATCCTCCTAGAAGAGTTTGGCATCTTATTACAGGATCCACACACACCCGTGTTTGTAGCAGCACAACTCGTGATACCTACGTCTTGGAGGCAGCCTGTATGATCATCAGCAGATGAATGGGTAGAGAAAGGGTGGTCTTCACTCATGATTTACTTTGTGTGAACCACGAGTGTGGCTGTGCTCTTCTTAAGGGCCTCAGAAATAAAATGAGGAGTACTCGGGTAATGCCAGTAAAAACGCTCCATGAATGGAATGTAAATTCAGTAGAATTTGTAGTTGTAGGAAGAGTTGCTCCTGGTGGAGGTGAAGGGAACAGAAGAACTTCTTCCCATGCAGAGAAGCTAAGCAAGAAGGACCGGAATGTGTGAAGCTGTGAAATTTCTGGGTCGTGGGCAGCGAGATCTCTGGCTGAGAAAGACTGGACTCCAGGGCTGGAGCGAGGTCTCCCAGCTGGCTGCCTTCCCGTGGGTGTCCCCATGTGGGGTGCCACCTTTGGGGCTGCTGCAGCAACCCCTGCCCGCTCCAGCATCTCTGGCTTAGAGGCAGCTTTTGCATTTTCTCGCCGCCCTTGAAGATGCCAGCCTCCCCACACTCCGTACGTCACTTCCCTTCATCTTTTCTGTGACTTGATCTTGGCTGTAAAAGGAGCCAGCACATGGCTCTATATGATTTTCTGCCAGGGAATTGAATCAGCCGTGCAATGGCAAACTGGAAATTTAGCAGTGATCTCAGGTTGCACACACCCATGTCAGAAAATAAGCAGCAAGTAGTCATGGCAGTGTTCGTTGATTTTTGTCAGTGGAAGCCACTGGGTTTATTCTTGTGATATTCATTAAAGTTGGAATTAGTAGTTAGTACCTTTCAACATTTAAAAATAGAATGTTTTTAGTTCACATGAATGTTTTACACCCTACATTTTTACTGAATGTGCTTTCCTAGAAGGGATTTACTATGAAATGCTAAGCCCAGATCATTTATCACTCATTGCATTGCCAAGAGTGCGATTACATAATTGTCTTTTCAAGAGCTCAGTTGGCATGATCTCCGTAGATGTCAGGAGCCTTAATTATGTATGTACCCTGCGAAGAGACTATCATAGGGATGCATTGTTTTTTCGATCAAGTCTCATCAGAAATCAAAGGGAGGGAACCATTTGCCAAATGGATACAATCAAGACCTTTTATTTAATTCATTAACTTACTCGGTGGTGCTGGAAATCAACTCAAGGCCGTTAGTATGTTCAGCAGGTGCTGTACCATTGAGCTCTTCTCCCAATCTGAGAGCTTTTGTGAATAGCTGTAGAAATTAAGCTCTTCCAGGTTGGAAACCTGGAATTGGGATAGAAGGATTCTGGACCAGAAGGCACAGGACGCCAGGGATCTGATATACTTCCTGTCTGGAAGCACACTTGTAAATAAACCCTGTGCGCAGAGGCCTTCCTGTTGCAGACTGTCCCCAGCAAGGAACAAAAGCTCAATTTCTAGAGAGTAATTTCTTAGTTTCTTGTTTGGAGTAGAGTTCATTTAAAAGAAGTCGCATTTAAATTGCAGTTAGGTTCCAACTGTAGCTCCCAGAGCATGTGATTAACTGCAGTGTGTTCTTCCCTGGCTCTGCCTTGTCCAGTATTTATATTAATACGTACTACATTATATTATACTTGCTTTTATTTATTGCTATTGCTTATTTGACGGCGGAGTCCATGTAAGCAGGGAAACTGTCTTAACGAGTCCTTATTACTGACACATACATTTTACCAAGTATTTTTAGCTGAATGAAAGTGTGTTATATTTAATAGGCTCTAAAGAACTATGTGTTTGATACTTGTTTTCCCTTCTTTGCAGAATTTCAAGTCTGAGCTAAGACATAATCTTGGCATATGTAATTGGAAGAAAGTCTGCAAGTGATAGAGCTCAGTATTGTAAAATTATGGCTGTTACCTAAACTTCATTAACTCTCTTGGCCTCGGTCAAGCCCTTTGGGAAAAGCCAGACATTCCTTTGCTGCAGCTCAATTGGAACGACTCAGTGCTGAGCTTCAGGACAGGCCTTCTGTAGCGTTACGGGTCTTGTCTGAGCCGTTCGATTCTGAGCTTGCTGTGGAGTCCTTTGTTTTCTGGCACGTCAGTGGAACGTGAATGATGTCATTCCTGTGGGTCTCAGCAGCCAGGTCCTCTGATCCAGGGAGATGCTGACAGTTTGTTCCCTTTGGGAGCACCCATCTCTTGTATGCGACATCTTCAGTAATTTCTAAATTTTATTGTTGGAGATAGGCTCTTGCTTGTGTTGCCCAGGCTGCTGTCAGACTCCTGGGACACGTGACCCTCCCGTGGCACCTCTGTAGTGACTGGGACTACAGGTCAGTGCTCCTGGCTGAATGATTGTTAAAAACAAATTTCTTGGCAAATGTTTTGACTTTCTTTTCTTTTCTTTCTTTCTTTTTTTTGACACTGGGGATTGAACCTAGGGATGATTCACCACTGAGCTACAACTCCATCCCCATCCATCCATCCATCCATTTATTTATTATTTAGAGACAGGGTCTTACTAAGTTAGCCAGGCAGTTTGTGAATTTGTGATCTTCCTGACTCAGCTTCCTTCAGTGCTGGGTATTTTCTAGTGTTTTTAGGATGTTACATTGCTTCTAACCAACTCTGTCTAAGGGAAAATAAGATGGCTTTTAGAATTATTGGAAACAGAGTTGTAAAATTTTTGTGCTGAACATGGGGATTAGCATGGAAATTTGCTAGCAGATCCTTGAGGAAAGACTGTGTCATAGTTTTCTTTCCTTTTTTTTTTTTGTTTAGGGGGTTGAACTCAGCCTCACACTTGCCAGGCAGGCGCTGTGCCACTGAGCTAAATCCCCAGCCTTCTTTTCTTTTTTTATATAATTCAGAGCAGCTCTTACAGAGCCCAGCATGTGATACAAATCAGTGATGTTTGTGGGATTGGCATGTGTTGATGTCAACAGGATTGGGTGAGGGAATACATTAAATACATAACTTATAAGGACACATAACTTATAAGGTTATTTTATGATAATTACCCAAAAAGTCAAATGCAAAGGAGTGCAAGAGATTAACCGCACATGAGAAGCCCCAAACATTCAACTGAGGGCCTGGGTCCCAACATTGTCCCACACAAGTCCAGCTAAAGGCTTAGAGTCCCGGGCAGTGTCCTCCATGAGTCCAGCGAGAGGCCTGGAGCCCACAACAGTGTCTCCTGATTGTCCGTATTGAGGATCTGCTCCTGGAAGGCCCAAGGGCCAGTGGTGGAAGCCAGAAAAATCTATGCTCATGAGATGAAGGATCTGTGTACCAGGCTGAGGGATCCACATTTGAGCCAGGAAATGATGCTCATGGTAAAGATCAGACTCTTGATGAAAGCAGCAGCCATTCCCAGCAATAGTGAAGTCCTGAGCTCCTCTGACTAGAACAGCCTATTTCCCAACAGGAAAACCAGAAAACCAGCAGGTCAGGATCTTTCTCCCCAGGTCTCTTTTTATGGCTTTTGGTAACAATCTTTAGGCGGGTCCCCCATGCCCAGACCATGCTGATTCAGTTCAGCTGGGCGCTATAAGTTGAACATTAGTCCATCCACTACAGCACGTTAAAGTCCTTGTTAAATATTTTTTTTTATCTTGTCCTTGTGGAGCTTTGTGTCTCTTGCAGTTCCAAGTATGCCTTACAATCTATGATTGTGCCTCAGACATGTATTGCTGCCATGGAATTAATGACCCACTGACGTTTTCATTTGGAATAATCATGTGAAACAGTTGAGGCATTGGAAACATTGAAGTGGTTCACGAGCCCTGCCATACTTATTCCTGAATTTTCTGGGTTTTCGTTATCATCATAGTATCCTGTCTTCCTCCGTTTTCATTGGATTAAATCAAATCATCTGTTTTTTGATGATTCCAGCAACATCCTATACCTGTACCCACCGTAGTGTGTGTGGGTGACCTGAAGCTTGGAGAGGTGCATGGTGGCTTTCCAGAATTGTCATCGTTGTATAGTGTTGACACTTGAGAATCTGCTGGCAAGAAAGAATTGCAGAATAGAATCTTAAAAATTACAAAGGCATTTGAAGCAGTAGGATTTTCTGGGATTAATTAGTAGTTTTTGTGTGTACTGAGTTCACACCAACTCTTAGGTCCTCTCACCTTGCCCAGAACCACTGTAAACTCTCTCTGTGGAGCAGATCTGTGAAGTTCCTGGCCTACAGGCTGACATGAGTGGAAGATCAGCTGGTCTTGACCTTGCTTGTTTTACTCTAATGACATCTACGTGAGTGTGTTTTTATAAAACTGTTAACGGCTAACATTGGGCGTGTGGTGCACGCTCAACACTGCCCAGTGCCCTGGGAGAATAAGGATGGCTACCCCCCATTTCACACAAGCCTCTGTGTTGTGGGTGACTTGTTTACGCTCTCACAGTTGCAGCAGGGGTGGAGACCAGGCCAGGAAACCATCAGAAAGCAAAGAGTCAAATCCCAAAGACCACCTTGGTACTGTTTTATAATATCTTCCTATTGCAAGACTGTGAAAAGCCTCATGAACAGAAACAAACACATGGTGTGCTGGTAATGAGTAAGGTATGCCCGACGGGACATTTAGTGTAATCCACGCCTTCTCCCAGGAGATACAGCGAGCGTCTGCCACGTGACACAAGTCCTGCGCTGACTCGAAGATCCAGGGCTGGGTGAGGCATAATAGAGGCCATGGCAGTGACCCTGAAGACTTCCAGTACACAGTGGACACACATGCTTCCTGTAGGCCGCGGGAAGAAGAGGGTAATGACTCCTGGGCCAGCCTGGGAACAGCATCCTGGAGCTAGTGCACTGCCCACCTTCTGGAAGGCGGGTGGCTGTTGCGACCCAGTGGGATGGAGCAGCTGCTGGAGATGGAGGTGGGACAGCTATGGACAGGCATTGGGGAAGCCAGAGAGGGACTGGTGTGTTTTAAAAAATTATTAGTGTGTATGGATGATACAGTAATGGGTGTCATCAGGTCTTGGCACCTGGGGACTTGGTAGGCCATGAGGTGTCCCAGAAGTCTTCAGGTGGAACTGCTTTCTGCAGTGCTAAGTGACTAGTGTGGCCCCAGGAATCCCAGAGCAGGTGGTTTGCACTCTCAGGGTGCTCTCTTCCCCGGCTTGTCCTGACACCTCTGCTCTTATTGTTTTCCCCCGTGTTGTCAGCTCCCCGTAAATCTGAGGCCTCACCAGCCCCAGGCAGAGGGCGTGGGATGTGTTGTGCAGACTCAGGGATCCCACCTGCCTCACGTTTCGAAAGTCACGTCCATCCAGGAAACGCCCAGGGAAGCTGGTGTGTGGGGGGTGCGGGCCCTACCCATGCCTGCAGGGGGCGCTTTGAACCCTCCCTGTGGGAGCAGGTGGGGCCCACAGCAGAGCACGCTGGGAAGCAGAGACTTAAGTGTGGAAGGGCTGGACTGCCAGTGTGCACGGGAAATGTTTGCAGCTCTCTCAGACAGTGTGGCAAGTCTACGAGAAAAGAGCAGTGTGCCCTTGTAAAGCAGTGTTTACACAGTCTAAGTTAAAACCAACTACCGTAAATGTAAAAGAAAGAAACAGAAGTGAATCTTTTTGAGGACTTACAGAGAGCTGTTCCTGCTGATCCCCAGTCCATTCCTGTTCAGCCCAGGGGAAGCCCAGGGAAGGAGGGTGCTGAGGGTCCTGTTTGCGGAGCGGGAAGGAGCGGCTTGATCTATGCAGCAAAGCGGCGAGTGAGCAGCCCTTGAGGGTAGAATGCAGTCCACGCTGCTCCGCAGGCTGCCGCCACATATGAATCACTTGTGAAAACACATGCAAGCCTAGTGTGGTGGTGGCAAGCCCGCAGTCCCAGTACACTGGGAGGCTGAGGCAGGAGGATCACACATTTGAAGCCAGCCTGAGCAAGTCAGTGATTTAGTGAGAACTTGTCTCAAAATTAGAGTAGAAAAAGGCTGGAGACGTGTCTCAGTACAGTGGTCCTGGGTTCAGTCCCCGGCATTGGCACAAAACTCGGTAACACAGGCTCTGCAAAGCGAGGGCAGTCACAGACCTGCTGTGCTGCATTGGGAAAGGTGAGCTTCGGGCACCAGAGCCGCAGTAAGGGCACCACAGCCCTCTCTGGTGGAAGCGTCCACAGCAGTCAGGCTCCTCCCTCACAGCACTTAGCGGGTCAGACGGGCTGTGACGCCATAGGCAACCTGTCTGGTGGTTGCTTCAGGATGGCCTTTAGCACGCAAGGCGGGGACAGCGGGTGACAGCCCTGTCCGTGAGGTTCTGTCATTCCAGCGCCTGAAACAGCTATGCCCACCCTTGCCTACCCTTGTGTGCTTTTGTTTCAGCTGCTCTTGGGGGTTTGTCTCCTAAAGAGGGAGCGGCTCTGGGTGCTGCACTCCCCCGGGCTAACCGGAAGGGTGGTGTCCATGCCACAAGGCCTGGGAAGGTGGCCGGGTTGTGGCCCAGGGTCCCAGCCTGCCCCGTCACGGCACCATCTTCACTTTGTATCTCCAGCAACATGTGGGCCTTGACAGAAGGCCGATGCTGCTCTCAGATAGCATAAAGAGGGACAAGTAAAGCACTGGCGTTCCTCCCGTAGAGTTGGTTCTTACGAAAGGACCTTTGTCAGTGCTGCTGATGCCAGGGCAGTGTTACTTATGCATTCAGTGTGCTCATGTCAGCGGTCACTGCACGGCAGCGTGGGCCCTTCACGGGACAAAGTGGTCATTTCAGCAGGGTCACCTCTAGATATCCCGAAAGATGGGAGTGAGGCTCACCACGCAGGCTCATTGTAAAGGAAGAACGGGGCTGCCTCGCATCACCTGTTTGTTTTTTCCTTTGAGTCGAGTCACTGGAACTTAACATCCTGACCCTGAGGTATAGGTCTGTTGTGACTCACTTCTTTATGGGATCAGAATGTTTTCTCTCTTTTTTTTTTTTAAAAATTAGGCCTTTGGAAAACAAAAGCCATCCCGTGGCATTGATTCTAACAACACACTGGCAAATTTGGCAGGCAGTGTGTTCATTGTAATGTTCCTGTGCCAGGTTTGCAGAATGCACTTGTTTTCATGTGTGTCACCTGGTTGTGTCCCAGTCCCAGATCAGTCTCTGAATGAGATTTGTCACTTTTCTATGAATTCGGGAGTTATCATACATAGGAATGTGCTTCATGGGTGACAGAGGTGCAGATGCCTAAGAATCTGGTGCCCAGTTTGCCTGCTCCCTGCTGGTGCCGCTGTCCCCTCCCTGGGCGGGGTTGGTGCCCGTGCACCACGGCCACTCAGGCTTTATGTTTGCTGATGATCCATAGGAAGGAACACAAATGGAATCGCGGCAGCCGTATTTCATCCCTAAAGCTGAGTGATGTCAGGCGTAATTACTGAAATGAGCATCTGGAGCGGTTTATTAAAGGGAAAACTGCCAAGGTTGTTAGCACGTACTGGGTGGCATTATCCATATGGGCCGCTTCATCGGCGGAGCAGAGCGTGCAGCAGGAGGAGAAGAATCCGGCACCGACCCCACTCACCCGCGAGTGTCTCAGAGCCTGCCTTCCTGCAGCTCCCTGAAGCATTTGCTAGACATTTTAAAAACCATGGCCATCAACCTTCGGGAGGGTTTACCTGGGTCCCTGCTCAGACCATCATCAGAATTAAAATGGACTTCTTCCGAAATGTCCTGTTGAGTTTTTTTGTTTATAGTCTCTGAATCTTAAAAAGAAGTAAAGTCTATTATTAAACAAGGTTAGCAGAGAATTCATTTAGGGCCCATTGTGTGTTCCGTCCTGTTGAATTAGTGTCCACGCTTCGGGAATTGAGGAGGAATCTTGTTCTATAGGAAGGTAAAGGAGCACTGTGGTATGGCTGGATTTCCTGATGTACTGTCGAATTTCTCATCACTCCTTGCTGAAAAGAAAGCATCTTAAAAATTGTCTTGAGCCAGCAGGGTGGGCCTTACGGGTGCTAGATGTGTGGTTCTTCTGCATGCTATAGTTTTAGTAGTTTTACAACTTAGATGGTTTTCCCTGTAGTGTAGAGAGCTGCCCCAGCCTGGCATGGAAAATGTCACCCTCAAGCACACATGGAAGATGTTGTGCCGGTCAGCATTCTGTGGCCAGCAGGGGAGGCAGGACTTGAAGGGCTTCAAGAATTATACTAAGACAGTGAGTTTCACAGAACAGGGAAGTGAGTGGTCCTTAGGGAATGCTCAGTTTCTCCTTTGTGTCAAACTGCCAAGGCCTGAGTAAGGCCCAGTAAGAACTACCTAATTATGCAGCTCTCACTGTGGTTGATGGTCATAAAGTGTTCACAGATAGTTCCGGAGCAGAGGTACATGGCAGGATGGGGCAGCACTGAATGGGATGAGTGGCCAAAGATGCTGTTGGATAAACCATGTCATCTGCAGTAAACATTACTTGCCCTGGCAGTGTTCTTTTGCTGCTATACACGTGAGTGTACATGTCTGGCCAGACTATTGTGCCTTTAACTCTTTGGGGAAGATACCTAGGCAGGGAGTGAGAAGCTGGGTGGAATGGAATTTATAGTTTGAGTTTTTGTGGCCTCTCCACACTGTTTCCACAGTGCTTTGCTAGCATGCCTTGGAGCTGGAGTCCAGACTTGACTTGATGGCCCTTCCTTCCTCTCTCCAGTACCACCCCAGCAGTGCAGGTGTCATGCAGCGTTCCCGCATTCTCTCTCCTTGTGCTTCTGGAGCTCATTGTGAGTCTGATCTCTCTTGCTCAGCTCTGTTCCCAGGACCTCCGGAGCCGGGGTGTACCTCGGTGTCTGTGGAGTAAATGCAGACTTGAGTTGTTAAGTGAGTTGAAGGAGGAATAGAGTTCATCAGGGAGGAATAATGAAGGCAGACTCAAACAGGCCGCTCACTTCTGCAGGTGGACGGAAAAGCAGGCTGTGCAAGAGCTTAGAAGGAAGGGCTACTACCTTGTTATAGGTCGTAGTCTCTAAATGCATTGTTCCAAAACCTCATCCACACAAGTGCTACTCTAAAGCTTTCTACCCATTCCTTGAGTAGTTGGCTTCTTTGATTTGCAGATGTTCTTATTTTTTACTTGTTAGCATATGATCGTAGAAGGTCCCCTTCATCTGTGTCTCAGTGGTTCCCATGGACTGTGTAAAAATGTACACCTGCATTGCAGAAGTGTTTACAGTCACAGCATCTAGAAACCTGTTCCTGCTTCTGCATGGTGTGTAACTGTAGCAAGAGGAGCTGAGGTTGTGAGATGCAGGTGTTCATCCTGAAGACTAGAGGATACTCTT
>NW_022900942.1:65770904-65795194 GCF_012274545.1 Fukomys damarensis
TGGGGGGTGGGGGGGGTATCCTGGGGCCCTCTGGAGAGGCTGTGGGTGTTTTGCCTATGGACAGTAGGCATCTTCTCTGCCTGCCTTTCTTGCTTGTGCCCACAGTCTCTCCCTGTCCTCCTCTTCCCTCCTTTGCTCTTTGCTGTGAGCGGCGGCCCTGTTCACGGGCTGTTGTTTCTGGTGACTGAGTTGAAAAGACCCTAACCGCACTACAGGAGGATGAGAAGTACACAGCGCAGTGGTCTCAGGTTGGGACTCAGATCTGTGGCCAGGGAAGCTGGACACCAACCCTGACTCCACCATGGTGCCGGGTGCTTGGTGCGTGTTGGCTGAAGGGCTTACTCGAGTTTCTTGGACTGCTTAATTGGAATGTCATCCAAACATCTCCTGTGGACTTCGTGTATTGGGCTCGTTTTTCTGTGTGGTACTCTCGATTATAGTAGAAGTTGGGTAAGAACACTGGGACGCTCCATAGAAGTGCTACTCACTTGGTGTATTGCCAGACCCTGCGTAGCTTGTGGGAGATGCCTGGGTCACGGTCACAACTTGGAAGGTTGAGGTCACAGTGAAGAC
The DNA here is from genome assembly GCF_012274545.1 of Fukomys damarensis. Classification (NCBI taxonomy): domain Eukaryota; kingdom Metazoa; phylum Chordata; class Mammalia; order Rodentia; family Bathyergidae; genus Fukomys; species Fukomys damarensis. The sequence goes on from NW_022900942.1 coordinate 65,771,478, forward strand.
CTGTGGGTTTGCTCAGCGCCCTGCTCTGTTGGTGTATGGAGGGCAGCTGCAGAACTTGAGATGGGAAGCACTGGTTTAGCTTTCCTGTTGCTGTGACCTCATACCTGGTAGCCACAAATTAAAGGGCGAGAGGTTTATTTTTGTCTCACGAAAGGGCAGAGCTCTCTTTCTGGGGTGGCTGGCTCTGAGGCAGGAAACAAAGTGCAGCTCATGGCACACGGGAAGCCGAACTCTGGAAGTTCCGTGGTGGAAGGGGCGGGGCCACGAGCCTCCCACGGCCACGCCCCTCCCATCCACCTCCGGTGTTGGGCCCGCCTCCTCACAGCCTGTGGGGCTGCTGTCCTGCTGACCGGTTAACCACAGTCCAGTCTGCGCCACGGGAGTCTCAGTTCAGTCAAACTAGCAATCTAGATTAACTAGCGCAAGTAACACAGTCCGCCCATTCTCTTAAATGGCCGTGGAGGTGAGCTTCCTTTCCCTTGTTTATCATTCTTTCCCCTGTGATAGCATTTCAGAGAAATAATGTTAATGTTTGCCTCAGATTACTACTTTTAATCCCTGTGCTTTACCTTATTCGATTCAGTAAACATCTTATAACCAATATAATTACTTTTACCTATGCAGAATCATGACAAAAGGGAGTACATCCATGAATACGAATTTTTGCATGATTGAAGTAAATCATTAAGTATAAAGTTTGAATTATATAACACTTGCAGTAATAATAAGGCTTCTAAGATCTTAATACCATCTTTATCTTCTGATGAACCTGTATGTAGAAGTGGCTTTAGTAGGTGAGAGAATGCACATCAGTAACAGTTTCTCAACAGGATTATACAGTTTGGGCAGGCCCCCTCCCATTGAGATTTAAAAATAATTCAAAAGAATGGCTCTTTGCAGTGGAAAGCAGTTCTGGGGGAGTTGGAGGCCAAGGTTCTATATGGGGGAACAGGGTCCCAGGGAATCGATGCAGGCCACACCCGAGTTTATTCAGGCAAGGAAGGGAACTGCTTCTGCCTTTGCCTTGGGGCTCACCAGGAGACAGGTACTGCACTTTGGGAGTTTGGAGCTAATCAGAGATGGAGTCTGTAGGAGGTATAAATTGTTTGCTTGGTCTTTGAACCTTCAGAGACTGTTGTTGATTGAGGCTAGCCATGCTAAAATATTTTAAGATTGGGGGTAGAAGTGAAACAAATACACGGACTGGGGATTTAGCTCAGCGGTTCGGTGGCCTGCCTTGCAAGTGCAAGGACATGAGTTCAATCCCCGGTACCAAAAAAAAAAAAAAAAAACAAAGTGAAACAAATACAGAAATAGACTTTTAAAGTGGTGGTAGGTTTTTGAACACTGCTGTTGAGTGACTCTTGAGGCCAGAATTCCTTATGGGAATGATTGTGGAATCAGTGTTTCAGAATCTGTGTCGCCTATAAGAGAACTTTTAGGAGTTTCCATATAGGAAAGTATAAAGCAGTTTTAGTTACCTGAAATTCTGCCCTTTTCACTTTAGATTAAAGAAATCAAAATCATGCAAGACAGAAAGGTATTTTAGTAATCACCTACAAGCTTTTTTTTCTGAGTCAAGGGAATGTTATTCTCATGTTCTCTAAGCAAGATGTGGATTAACATACAAGGCCAGCTGTCTCAAGGCAGCCTGTGTCTATCTTCATCAGATGAGTCCTGTGTTCTCTGTGAACAGTGTTTTAGGGGAGCCAGATAATCAGGAGTTACATGGCCTGCATGCCAGCCCTGCTGGGAGCTGGCTGTGTGTTTGCAAAGCACTCACCGCCCTTGGTTCCCTTTTCCTCTGTTGTATGAGGGAGCTGAATTTGTTAGTAGGTGATCTTTGAACTCCTCACTACAACTGTATTCTTTTTCTGTGTTCAGACAGTGATCCCAGAAGTTGAATCCCTGACTCTCCATTATTTAAGAGCTACATTAGCAGGAGGATTTTGCAGAATCTGCCCTTGAAAAGCAGATTATTTGTTATTTATACCCAACTGTTTTATGCAGACCTAGAATTGACTTGTAGAAAGCATGCAGTAAAATTTTAAAATAAGGCAACTCATAGAAATATGAATTAAACAAGTTCAAGAGCATATATTTTTGGTAGCACTTGCAGTTTTTACAGTGTCATATGGAGGGCCTTAATTGTACTGAGTAATGTTTTCCAGTCTGTGTTTAACTGGACATCAACTCAGTGGATGATTCACAAAGATTATAACTGACATCTCATAAACCCCTTGCAAAAATGAATTGGCTTTTAACTTCGTATTAAATTATCCCTTTAAAAAAACTGTGATCAAGCTGTGTAATTTGCTGTAGATTTACTTTTAAGAGAATACCATCCTTTGTTGAAAGGCTTTTGTATTACCGGCTTCCTGTGTCCCTTCCTCCTATGAAATTAAGCTTCCGCCCTGCTGTTAGAGGCCCTGAGCTTTGTACCTGAAAGCTTCCACAATGAGAACATAATGGATGTTGCAACTGGTGTAAATTATTTTAAAAAGATTTAGATTAGCACTCTGTTGCCACTCTTGACCTCCAGGAAGCAAAAAGAAGCTCCGGGGTACATAGGTGGGGATTTTATCAAATGCTTTCAAGCTTCAATTGTATATGTGCATCTGTCATCTCCCATGGTAGTTTGTCTTTTATTTCTTGAGTCAACTCCTCAGATGAGAAAATATGAATGTCTAACAGTTCTAATGCTCCCATTGTATATTATAAACAGGAGAGAGTAACAGAACAATGAATATATTGTATAACATAATTAGGTGCTTAAATCGTTCACTTAACCATTTATTAAAAATATTGTGAATCTTTAGGTGTTAGGGCTCTGTAGATAGAGGCATCCAGAGTGCCACCTCCGTGCTTCTATGGGAGATGGTGAAATGTTTATTGTAATTCTTTTTCTACTTGCAAAAAAGCCTTTGACAGAGCTCAACACCCATTCTTGGGTTGTAATAAAAAAACCCCACACTCATTAAAAGAGTAATTGGTGAACAATTGTAAGACTAGATAAAATATTTAGAATGCAGAAGTAAGGTCAGCAACTTGCTTCATGGTGAGAGAGGAGAGGCATTTCCACCAAGCTCCAGAGGGGCAAAGATCATTCTGCCTTCATTCATGTTTAACCTGATATTGGAGATAATAACAGTAAAATCAGACCAGGAAAAACAATGAGAGCCTTAAGAATTGCATGCAAAACTAATGCAGTGAAAATTCAAGAAGATAGCAAGATAGAAGATTAACAATAAAAAACTGGTCGTCTTCTGTAGGCAGAGTTCAACTGACGAATAACAGGGAAAGAAAATGTTTATAACAGCAGCAGTAACCTCAAAACAAAATACCACAGGATAAAGTTAAGCACGTTTTAACGACATCTAAATAAGAACATTTCTACACCTTCCAAAGAGGAGAGCCCTAGAGTGGATCTGAATGCATAGCCGTAGCCCATCCTTGGGTAGGAAGATTCGTCACCACAAAGATATTGGTTCTCTTCAAGTGAGCACTTTTAATGCAGTACCAGTCCAAGCAACAAGCTTTTCCTTCGTGCTTGACAGATTGATTCCTAATATTCATATAGAAAATAAACACACACAGGAATGTCTAGGAAAACCAGAGCAGAGGAGAGGCTTGAGGGCTCTTGTTTTCCAGGACCCATCCTCTGGAGCCTGTCGGCTAGAGATGCGGCCCAGTGCTGGTTCAAGAGCCCCAAGAGGAACACAGGGAAACTCAGTGCAACTAACGTGGCTTCTCAAATCAGTGGGAGGAGATAAGAGATTTTAAAACTTAATTGCTTTTGTTGATGCTTCATTATGGTGAAATATACACACAGAATATACCAGCTTAGCTGTCTTTTAGATACGCAGTTCGGTAGGGTTAAGTGTCTTGTATTGTGCAGCCCTTTCGAATTCTTTGTCTTGCTTCCTGGCTCTGCTCCCTTAAGCAGTCACGCGCCTTCCCTGCTTGCCTAGCCCCTGGCTGCCAACGTTCTGCCCCCAGTCTGTGTGCTGTGAAATGGCTCACCCTGGTGTGTGCCCTCATGACTGGTCCCCGTGAGCCGACGCCCCGGCTTTGTATGTGCGCTTGAGTTGGACTCTCCCACTGGAAGGCTGAGTCATTCTGCACTTTCTGTGCAGGTGTGCTCACGTCCACTCTGTCCATTCCTCCGTGGGGCTGCAGAGTGCTCCCCTTGGGCTCGCAGAGTGCTCCCCTTGGGCTGTCGTGCGCAGTGCTGCAGTGACCGCGCGTGTAAGGATCTCCTAAGACCCCCACTTTGCGTTCTTTTGAACAACACAAGAAAGTGGATGGAACTGCTAGACTGCTTGGTTTTTCAGGTTGGTTTTTGCCAAGAACTGCGTTTGTCTGACCGCAGGGGCCGCCCCTTTTTACATTCCCGCAAAGGAAATCAGCCAGGGCTTCAATTTTCTGTTCCTCATCGACATTTTTGTTTTCTGTTTTTTGATGGTTCCATCCAAATGGGGATTAAATAGGCCCCATTGTGGTTTTGATGTGCATCTCCCTAATGATGAGTGATGTTTGCGTCTTTTCATAATCTTATTGGCCACTTCATTGTCTCTTCTTTGGAAACATTTCTATTAAAATCCTTTGGTCTTGTTTAATTTTTTGTTGTTGGATTTTAGGGGCTCTTTTTTACATTCTGTATTTTGATTTTTTCTCATATGTGTGATTTGTGAATATTTTCTTTCAGTTTGTAGGCTCTTTTTACTCTTTATTGCAGTCTTTCACGCACATAAATTTTAAATTTTGACATAATTCAGTTTTTTAAAATTTTCCTTTTGCTGCCTGCATTTTAGTGTTATACTGAAGAAATCATTGCCAAACCTAGGGTTTTAAAACTTTCTCTTAAGATTTCTTTTGATTTTTAAGACTTGAGTTTGGCTCCTTTGTTTAGGTCTTTGATCAGTGCGGACTTAATTTCTGCCTGTGGTGTAAGGGAAGGACCCAGCTTTATTCTTCTGCTTGTGGACACACAGTTTATGTAATCATTTGTTGAAAGGACTGGCCTCTCCCCATTACATACATTTGGAATCCCTTTTAGGAATCATTTGGTCAGATATGTGAAAGTATATTTCTGGACCGTATTCCTTTTTTTTTTTGCTATATATCTGTGTCTATGCCACAATATTTTGGCACAGTATTTTTGGTTTAAATTTATTGTTTAAGTAAGGTTTCCAGAAAAAGGTGAAAAGTACAGAGAATTATGAGATGCTCCTATTAATTTCGCCTACGTTTTTTAAACTTTAGCATTTGTGTGGTATGTACGTCAGGATTGATGCCTCTCAGTGGAAGTCCGCAGTCTGCACTGGGACTCACTCAGTGTTGCGTGTCCCGCAGGCTTCGCGAAGTGTCTGGCAGTGTGTTCATCAATACAATACCTTGCCGAATAGCGGTTTCCATATTGTAAAAGTCTCTCGTTCTCTACCAGTTAGCTCCCCGCTCCTTCCACTCAGTCCCCAGAAACCACTGCTCTTTTTGCTGTTTCCATCGTTTTGCCTTTCCTGGGGTGTCCTGTTGTTGGAATCTGTGTTTTTATCCCTTTCCGAGTGACTTCTTTCACTTAGTGGCATGCGTTGGAGATTCCCCTGCATTGGAGATTTAGTGGCTTACTCCATTTTTGTTTTTGTTTTAATCAGAAAAGATAGACTTTTAGTAAGCAGTGCTGGGACAGCCAGGCAGTCATGTGGTGACTATAAAATGGGGGTCATGCCTGTACCATCCACCACTGCGAGTTCCAAATTTCAGGGAAAAGAAAATTTTTTTAAAAAGCCAGATAAATATTAAGATATGAACGAGTATTTATAAACTGAATACAGGGAATGCTTGTCTATGACTCAGCATCCACGTGGAATAAAAGGGGACGTAGGTGGACTCGTTAATAACAACATAAACCCTGGGAATTTATATGAGGAAAACCAAAACCCAAGCGATTCCCCGAGACAAAATATTTGCGTCACGTTGCAAACAAAGGGATGGACTATTTAGTGGTAAAGAAGTCTTAAAGGCAAGAAGGTCAGGTCTGACACAGAGGAACCATAGGCAGTTCACAGAAAGGGTCTCGCAAGTGGCTGGGAGAGAAGTGTGAGTCAGCGCCACGTGCCAGCACCCCTGTACCTCAGAGACTGGCACAGGCGAGGAGCCTCCAGCCGTGCAGTTGGCAGAGCCAAGGCCCGACGGGCCGCACTCTCTCGGTGCTTCCTTGGCCTCTCCTTCGGGGTTTGTGTGCCCCTCCCCTGGGGCCTCTTTCTCGGTCGTCCCGCTGGACCTACACTTAGGCGCTCCCCGCACCCCCACATAATCCACCGTCACTCCGTTCCTTGTGCACGTCCTCTTCGGAGGCCTCCTCACAAATACTTCTGTTTTAATTTAAATTTTTAGTTTTTATCCGCTCCCGTTTGCGGTGCAGGGCAATGACATTCATCCTGAGGACGTGGTGTGTGGACATTACATTACCCCTCACCCTGTAAGAGTGATAGCCTCTGGGTTCCACCTGACTGAGCCCTTCCTCAGCCTGCTTTGATGTGCCTTCTGCATGCTCTGCTCATCTCCTTTCTTTTACAGATGTGTGATGTAAACTTCTGGAGGACCCAGTGTGTGACCTCTGCAGTATGGATCTGTCTTATCGGAAACATTTCCCCAGTTTTCATCTTAAAATTCTTAAATATGCTAGTGTATGTTTATACAGCGTCTTATATTTTTTTCTCTTCTGATCAGCTCTAATCTGAGGAATTGAAGGTAAAAAGGGAGTCATGATGGTTAGAAAAGTGCGGCCTTCACTTTTTTTCTTAGTCCTCTAATTTTATTTTTCTTGTAGCAGCATGTTTTAAAATTTTTATTAGCACACGTTCTTAGTACAAAACGGTTATATACTTTGTGAGGAGTTGATACATGTACATAATGCGTCTTCATTCTTTTTACATCTCCTTGGCCCCTCTCTTGTAAAATGTCTGTCTCCTTGTTTCCTGTTTTATCTTTTATTTTGCTCTTTTATTTCTTTATGCTTGGAAAAAAGCCCGTGTGTCTATTGCACTGACCCAGCTATCTATCTGATTTTAAGAAAAATTTTACATCAACATGGTTCTAGGAAAAACTGACATTTAAATCAAGTAGACCATGCCTGCCAGGAGCCAAGCCCTTAACCAGTAGTGACAGTCTCAGAGAGAAGACTGATTTATTTGCACCCTTCGCATACCTGTAGGCTATGGGCCCTGGCATCATCCTACAGTGTAAGTTTTCCACAGGTTGTTACTTGACCTTGCTTGAAAAGATTTTTCAAAATGTAGCTATAAACTGTTATTAATGTTTTAACCCCATTATGGGAATACAGAAAAATTCCCCTTCCCAGCGGTCAGAGGACACACGCGAGAATAAATTTAGCAGGAAGGATGAAGACCGCTTATTCTTCAGTGCAAGAGAGATTAGCAAAGATTAAGAAAGCGGTATTCAAGATGGGTTAGCTGTTCCTGGAGTGTACAGACATTCAAAATAAACTTTAGAGAGTGACAGGGCCCCTCTTTTTAAAAAAATTTGAACTATTTAATACTATCATAGTGTCATTTTCTAGTTTGAAAATGTTGAAATGTTAAGGTTTTTTTTCTGCAAACACGTATCAGATACAGCCTGGTAGTATTTTAATGAACTAGTTTCTTACTTGTGATGCAGCTGGGGATTGGAACCCAGAGTCTGGTGCATAGCAGGCAAGCCCTTCAACCCTGGGCACACAGGTAGGACTTTAGAGTTCTGTGTAGACCTGGTGCTTCCTGGCTGGTGGGTTTGCCATCCCCGCAGTGAGTTCTGAGCTGCCTGAGCTTCCCCTGAACGTGCAGGGGCTCAGAGTCTTGCGTAGCCAGCTCTTTGGCTTGGTGTCACAGTGATGGACCCTCACACTTCATTCTGCCCCAGATCTAACTTCCTTCTTCTTCTAAGCCTTGACGTTTTGGCCTCCTGACTGAAGTGGTGCAGTGTGTCATTTTTTAAAGAGACCTTCCTGGGATATAACCCACCTACTGTGCTGTTCACTGACATCAAGTTTGAGTTTCAGTGGGTTTTGTATATTCAAAGAGCTCTGAAACCATCACTGCAGTCTTAATTTAGATAATTTTCATCATCCCTGAAAGAAATCTTGTGGCCGATGTCCATTTTTGCCCTCATCCTGCATGAGTCCTTTGGCATCCCTCCTCTGCCGCATCTCTACAGACTTGTGTGTTCTGCATGCTGGAGATCAATGGAATTTGCGGTGCCTGGTATTTTCTGATTAGCTTCTTTCATGTAGCATGGTATTCATAAGGTCTGTCCAGGTCTTAATATTTATTGGTCAATACTTCATTATTATGATTTAATAATAATTTATACCACATTCTATTTATCCATTTGTCAGTTGATGGATATCTGTGTTGTGTCCACTCGGCTTATGAATAATGCTGCTGTGAACACTTGTATACAAGATTGGTGCATATATATCATTTGGTGCTGTGTGGAGGAGTAAAATTCTTAGACTGTATGTTAACTGTTTATTTTTTGGAAGAACTGCCACGTTTCCGAAGAGGCTGCATAATCTGCATGCCCACCAGCTCTGTGCAGGTCTCCAGCTCTCCACTTGCCTGCCAGTGTCTGATGGTGCCCCTGCCTTTGCTCCGTCCAGCTGAGTGTGTGTGGGGTGCTGCTTTCGAGTCTGCCTTAGGCTTCCCTGGTGCCTAACACCGTGATGGTCTTCTCCTATGCTTGTCTTCTGTCATCTTCCTCCAAGATTTCTTTTCAGGGTGTATGCCCATTTTTTACTGGGTTGCTTTTTTCACACTGAGTTGTTGATAATTGTGTGTGTGTGTGTGTGTGTGTGTGTGTGTGTTGCTCTTACAGCACTTCCCATATAAATGTTATTAATGTGACCTGAGCATTGCTGGGACCAGCTCTTGAGGAGAGGTTCATGAATGAAGGGCCGTGTCTTCCCTTTCCAGCCTTCCAGCCACATGGGGTGCACTCAGGTTCTCAGCCCCATCTCCCAAGAGGGAGTGACCATTCCTTGGAAGTCACCTGCCCAGCCATTGTGCCTCACCAAGAGGGCCCCAAATGGGACTCCTCCAGCTACCTCCCCTTTGTGGGCATGCTGGGCCTATCACCATCTTCACTTGATTCTGTTTTTATAGTCTTGCAGTCCGAGATTTCATGACTTTAAAAGCAACTCTGTTATTTATTTGCTTACTGCAAGTCAGAGAGTTATTACATTCTGCGCTGGAATAATAGTTCAGTTGCATAGAACCACACATTTAGGGAGACTGGGGAAGATGGAGGATGTCTGCTTTGATAGTACGTCATATAAAAAGAGTTAATTGTATATAATTCTGTGGTTAGACTCTATTTTGTTTCATTGTTGTTGTTTGGTGTTTCTTGGTGGTTTTATTTTTAGTGAAGATCTTCCTATCAGAGCTCTGGAACAATGAAATGGGTGATTTGAAACAGAGTGATGTCCCTAACTCCAGCAGTGCGTACTGTTGATCAGACCACACCGTAGCCAAGTAACTCAACGCTTTTCTCCTTTTAATTAACCTCTAATTCTGTTATATGCTAATACACTTAAGAGACAAGCCAACTTTGGAGGTATGCATGCCTTAACATCGTATTTTCAATTTTTTTTTATTCAAGTAGATATTTTCAACTTCAGAAGTTTACTTTTATTGGTCCTGAAATTATTTTGGCTTTTTCGGAAATGAAGCATCCTTAATGCTGATCAGGAATGATTCACTCCGGCCTTCCTGGGGCTGGAGATGAAAGCCAGAGCCTCCTTGCAGGATGAGCCCAGCTTTGCCCCCGGCTGCATCTCAGCCCCCCTTACTGATTCTCAGGGACACTTGGGGACGTTTGTGCTTAGTTAAGTGTTCTCACTTTCTTGTTGTCAAGTTTCACAGCTGTATTTAGTAAAATCTTCTGAGAGACAGCCGAGTAACTGATTTTTTGTGGCAAGCCAACAGCATATCAAATTTGAATTTATGTTGGAAGACTGTTTTGCAGACGTAGAAATCCAAATAAGCAGCCAAATTGTCATCTCTCCCCAATCTGGATGTGGAAAGTGGGTATGTACTTGGATTTTATTTCTAGACTAACTTGAGGACAAATAAATAGCTTTTCCTGTGTGCTGTGTTAAATGTGCAGTAAATCTAAATAGGGGAAATTTAATCCCTGGAATGTGAAGTGGCTGAAAAACATTTATCATTTGGGATCATCTGCTACGTGCCAGGCACTAGGCCAGGTGTTCCTGTAAATGTTATCTGTGTCATCCCCAACCCAGCACTGTGGCATTTTAATCATCTTGTGTGGAGCAGGCACTAAAATCCAGGGCGTCACAGTTTAAGGTAGTTTTCTCAGGTGACAGAGTCAGTAAGTATGAATATTTAGGATTATAACCCAAATTGTCTTGCCTCCAATTTCAGCCTGTTCTTAGAAGGTTTCTCTCAATGTTTCCACTTTAAATTATTTTGTACCTTGATCTATAAGATGTTAAGTAACAGTCAGGTATTGTGGTATTTAAGAGTATGTCTTCTCAACCAGGTGTGGTGGAACATGCATGTACTCAGGAGGCTGAGGCAGGAGGATCTTAAATTCAAACCCAGCCTAGGCAACTGAGCAAGACAGCACTTGCCTAGCATACACAAGGCCGTGGGTTCAACCCGCAGTTTATGAAAAAACTGCTTCTATGTAAACAGTTTTTCCTGAGTAAAACTGAAGCATCATCAAGAATCTAGCTATTAATCTTTTAAAAATTGATTTCCCTCCAGCTTCCTGGAGTGAGATACTCCCAAATGAAATGTCCAGGCCTTTCTAGGACCCCAGAGTGACTCAAGGCCTCACGTCTTTTATCCAGGGATTCTCAGGTCACCGGCCGTCCTGACTGTGCACAGCGTCCCTGGGTGGGGAAACTGATGGTGGCTGCACTCCAGGCTGTTGGAGTGGAATGGTACTTCTTTCTCTATTCTTTTAACTTTCTGCTGCAGGCAGAGCGCTTGTGTTTAGAAATGGTAAGGCCAAAAGAAAAACAAAGCAAAAAGTACAAATGATTATAGTCAAGTAGACTTCCTGTCAAAAGAAAATGGTGGCGTCTGGGTCCGTCTGGGGAAGGAGCACGAGGTAAAAGCGCTTTAGGATGCTGAGTGTCACTTACCGATGTCAGGTGTGCTGCTCGCGGCTCGGCATTCTCTCCTTGCCATTCCCAGGCACACATTGGAGTTCATTACTTCAGTTGTTATCCTCATTAGCTAGTTCATTTTAAAAAGTGCCTCTAACTGGAAGAAATAAGAAAATAGGATCAGATAGAGCCAGGTGAGGTTAGCTCACACATAACCATTGGTGTGGTTTTGATCCTGGTGATAAAATAATGGGTAAACATCAAAGTTTGGGTCATTCTTTGTGATTTAGTTTATTCCATGAGCAGAAAATATATTCTGCCTTTTCTTCCACACCTCCGTGAAATGCCTTTAGCCTGGCTGGGTGATGTGGTGTGGTTGTGGGGTGGTGTAGGAGCGGTGGGACTGGGTGCAGTCCAGCCCTAGCCTGTACATCACGCAGTGAAGTCTGTTTTGTCAGGAGGAGGCTGGGTCCCACTAACTCAGACTGGGCTCTTGGCTTTCCCCTGTCACTGTGGTAGCTTTGCCGACTCTTTGCCCTGAGGTTTTGGGGCCAGTGTCCCTGACAGATGCTTGACTTTGAGGGTAGCGGACCTCACAGTTTCCCTTTTTCTGTTTCAAGTCACTCGTTCATAAATTTGATGGCTAAATTGTTGCCTTGAGCTCACTGTGTAGTTGATGGGTAGTTGTTTCTATGTTACGAGAGTGTCTTACTGTGTTTTTAGGGTTGCCATCTTCCCCTGCAAAAGATCACAAATTAACATTACCCTCAGGCAGCAGAGAAGTGTCCACATGACCTACACCCCACCATACCTGAAACAGGAGTGCGCTGCATGCATATAGTGCTCAAGACCTAAGGGCCACACAGTTATTCTCAGCTACATTGTTTATCTGATCGTTCCATTTGGAACAACTAGTTAAAAGATGCGTATCTGCGACTGTTCTGTCTCGGGAGACATGTAACCTGAGGCATGAAATTTCTGTCTCAGTTTCTCATGGTAAAATCTCTTCCCCACAGGCAAATGATGCTAGAGCCTGAAACACCTTTTCTGTGCTGGGGAGAGGGTTGCGTAGAAAGCTTCCTTTCGTGTCCACAATGCTGCAGATTTGTTGAGACAGCCTCACTCCCCTGACGCAGTGATTGGCCTTCACATCACACACAATACCATGGGACTTACTCTGTGAGGTTTCTGGCCCTCTCCTTTATCATAATTGTCGAGTGTCACATTGGTCTGATGGAGATGGATTTGGAACAGTTTGTTGAGTGGAAGCTCTTGATACAAACAGGGAGTTTAGACCCAGACTCTGTCTGGGAATTCAGGAGTGAGAACCCCTCATCTATCATAATTTAGCCAATGGAGAAGATCAAGACAACTTGCCATCCATCATATCTATTTAACTGTACTCCAGAGTGAATTAAATTGTATTTAACAACTTTTATCTTGCAGGATTTACACACTCTAAAAGGGAATTGCACAGTTCTGTATCAAGCTGTTGCTTTATTGACTTAATGTTTTGAAAGCTGCTCTAAAACATTCAATATCTACTAAATTATTTTCAAAAATCATCACAGCCCTTAATGTCTCCCTACCCCAAGTTTTATACTTGTGGATAAAAATAAAAATGAATTTCAGATTTAGTTGCATAGCCGTGGAAATGTACTGTTAGGTTGTAGTGCTATAATAAAAATAGTGGCTTGTTTTGCATGGATGCCCTGAATTGAAATTAGCTTGGTTGTTATTATAAGTGTTAATCTGGAGCCCTTTAAATGCCTTAGGAGATAGCATCCTAGTAGGGCTGTAGGATCCTGGAGATAAAGGCCCTGAAGGGTACATCAGTTCACGGTGGAGCAGGCTGGGTGCTAATTGGTAGGGGACCAGCACACCAAGGCCCCCTAAGCCATCTGTGGAAGAACCACGATAACAACGCAGGTTCCCTTACCCAGGAGCCACTTTCCTTTTATCTGACCATAGATCTTCACACAGATTCCACATGGATTCTTGGAACCTCCAGTCTTGTCAGGCTCTCTGGGAATTTGGGAATGGAGGGAAGCGGGTTGGCGTGGTGGGAAATAGGACTGACTTCTATAGTTGAGGAGGTGAGGGACGACAGACTGCCTTCTGTTCTTGAGTCTGTGCAGCTCACATAGCGTTGGAGAGCTGCTGAAAACTGGTTCATTGTAAGTGTGAGGGTGTGTTGCCATCTTGGATAATTTGTAGGCACAAAACAAATACTTTTTTGAGACTAAGAAAGCTAATAAGAAAATATTTTGTATAAATAACCAAATTTAAAATTATAGTTACAAAACTTGATGTGTGAATCGTGATTCGTTCTGGCATGAGATGATGGAGAACATAAAAATGCTGTGAAAAAGTGCAATACATGTTTTTTGTCCAAGTAAAAGAAGCCTAGAAGTAAGTAGTCCACAGGTTCCTCCTTTTTTGGTTTAAGATCCTGTCTTAGTGTTCTGTCACTGTGTCACTGTGTCACTGTGACAAAACACCTGAGGTGAGCAGCTTATAAGGAAGAAAGGTGTACTTTGGCTGATTATCTCAGAGGCATCAGTCACCCTCACTTGGGCTTGTGGCTTTGGTCCAGCAGCAGCACACATCGTGGCAGTCCCCTCGTGATGTTCGGGGAGAAGGCAGCCCTTCCGCCAGGCCCCTCCTCCGAAAGGTGCCTCACTGTCTAGCAGCACAGGCTGGACTGAGACTTTTGGGGGACAGTCGAGACCTGACATAACATCTTCTGCTGTAGCACCCTGGGCTCCAGCTGCAGCCCTCACGTCCTAATTCTGCTGGCCCTGGGGTAACGATGGGGCACAGATGTCGGGAGGGCGAGGGCAGCACAGGCCGCCGGTGTCGTGACGAAGTGCAGCTCCTGCACGGTGCTTCCTTCCACTGAGGCCTCATGTTCGCGACTCAGAACTTCTTCATCACACTTCGGCCTTCGGGGGAATTGGAATACTCAGCCCGTGTTCTGCGTGGCTGGGCACCCAGTGCACAACAGGAGTATGATATGGCCGTATGTTTGAAGTTTCACATTTAATGCACTATTTTTTAATTAACATGGCTTTTCTGTGCTGCGTGGACTTTGTCGCTGGTGTCCCACAGCACCATTGAAGATCAGATGGCTGACCCACCCTTCCCCACCATTCTTTCTGGAAAGTCCATCGGTCACCGGCTCTTCTTGGCCAGTCTTGCCTAGCGTAAACCTTGCACTGGGGCCTTCCATGGTGGCACTGTTCGGAGCGCCTGTATGTTTTCGGTTGCCTTTTATGTCGGTGACTTGAGTAGATGGCACTCATGTGTCGGGGCTCAGCCTGGGCCCTGTGTGGCCCTCAGCAGGGGCCAGTGGACTCGGCTGAGGCGTGACGTGTTTCCTTGAGTGTCCCTTTTTTATTGTTTTCCTTACTCAAGCTGGACTCGAACTTAAAATCCTTCTGCCTCAGCCTTCCAGAGTTCTGGGGCAACAGGTGTGTACCACTAGTGGCTGGCATCATTGTTCCTTAAACCACCCGATCTGCGGAGACCCCTGGGAACGTCCTCACTTTGGCTCTTGGGCCTGATGACTGATCCACAGACCCAGCGCTCTGGGCGTACTTGGAAGGAGCTTTGTGTCCAGTGAGCGGTACAGGCTGTTAGACACCGCCTGTCCCGAGGGAAAGAGGGCACTCCGCACCCAACATTCCATACCCCTAGGAGCATGACACTCTCAGCGTATTCTCCAGAGACATCCAGCGCAGAATCTCCTGAGTCCTGGCAGTGGAGCTTGGCACAGGTCGTCCCGAGGAGGAAGACAGAGGTCATCGTTTCTCCCCATGTTCCCGTGACCTGTAGTTTTGGCAGCACATTTGCCTGTGCTGTCTGAAGTTTCTGCTTTAAACTTGATCTTGTCGTAGCTAATAAATCTGGGATCTCTTTATGAGACTGTCATTTCACATATACTTAAGAGTTTAATTTTATAATTAAGTCCCTATTAGTGTTTTGAGTACCAAATCAAAATTATCTTGTAATTTGGTCGGTAGGCAGACATTTAGGGGAGAGGGCAGGCTAATTGGATTCTAGTAGAATTGATATTTAAAATTCATCAGAGTTGTAGTTTCTTAAGAAGTGAAGCAGACTACAGATCTATTATACATGTTAATTAGAAAAAAGGAGAAAATGACATGGAATTTTACAAGGTTTTGAAAAAGTCCTCTTGTTCGTGTTCTAGGGGAGCGCTGTGACATTGCTCAGATCAATTAAAAATAGTCTGTGGTGGCCTGATTGGCATTCTGGGGAAAATGAGTTCTCTGAAGAGCGATACTTCTAATTTTAGGACAAAACTTCCCCGTCTTTCTCTGGGTGTTTATTTTGGCTTCATTTTGAGCTCCTGTCTTAGCCTCAGGGCCAATTTACAGGACAGACACCTAAAGTCACAAACTCAGATGACCTCAAAGGCAAGAAGCAGATGATATTAAAGGTCGTTCATAAAGGAATTAGGCTTGAGAAAATAAACTCCTCACCGCCTGTGTTTGTGGGTCAGTGTGCCATCGTCCTGGCCAGCGGATCCTGGGTTCCAGCCTGGAACAGGTCTCCCTGGGAGGTCCGTCTGCTACTCTTGGGGCCCTGGGCAGCATGTCCGCTCTGCCTCGCCCCGGATGGAGCCTCTTGTTTGGGAACGCTCCAGTTTCCAGCAGGCTCTGTGGCAGAGAAGGCTGTGAGGGGCGGTGGAAGCGTGTAGACGCTTGGATACTACAGGTCTGGCTTTGTGACTGGAGCAATTTATTAGTTTCTCTTAGCTTCAGTTTTCATTGGCAAGTGAGTCAGTCATGATACACGTAATTGTCCTGAGTTCAAAACCCAGGGCTTTCTGCACAGTCCTGGGCAACACGGGGATTCAGGGAACGCTCTTTGCACCTGCTGTGTGCACCAGCTGGGAGCCACATGTGTGTCACCTGTACTGACTGCCCTTGAACTAACTACCCAAGGAGGCAGGCAGCCGGGGGGGGGGCAGTCCCTGGCCTGAGGGGGCCACTGGGTTTTGCTGGAGAGGAAAAGAGCAGGATTCTGCTGATTGCTGTCCCTGCCTTACTTAGTTTTTGCTTTGCAACACTAGGAATTGAACCCAGGGCCTCCACACTGAGCAACTTCCCTGGCCCTTGTGTTACTTTTTATTTTGAGACCGGGTCTTACTACATTGTTAAGTTGCCAGGCTGGGCTTGAACTTGCGATCCTTCCTCCTCAGCCCAAGAGTGCTGGGGTTACAGGTGTGCACCACCACCTTGAATGTGTTAAGTCCTTGCACTGAGCGATGGTCTGGGTGCCTGGCAGGCTAGTTCAAGGATCATTTCTAGACATTGGCAACAAGGAATTTATTTTCTCAAGCCCAGTTTTCTTTTTGAATGATTTCTAAAACTTTGTTAGTCACCAGTAGTGACAGGAATTGTACTGTATTTTCTCTGGGGCTTGCATGAGGCACTAAAGGTGGTCATTTTTTTTTAAATTTTAAATTGAATTTATTGTTACATTCTAGGTAGACAGTACAGTTACATTCATTACTGGGATCTTGTACCTTTCCATGCCAGGTCTTGGTTCTCATTTTTTCCCCTTGTCCCCACCCTCCCTTCACCCCCTCCTCCCCTCCCCACCTTCAAACACTTTAATTCCATTTTTACATTTTCTCACATTTTTTTCCTTTTCCCTTATTCCCCTTTCCCTATCCTTCTCACTGTCCCTACACCTTTGGTCCTTTTCTTCCTATTTCACATTGCTAAGTGTCCCATTAGGATCTTGAGTACTATTTTAGTTTTTCACACCAGAGAAACTATTCTGTATTTGCATATGTGTGACTTATGTATTTCACTTAGGAGTATATCCTCAAAATGTATAAAGGTGGTCATTTTGTCAAAAACCATGACAGCTTTTCTTAAACTGCCTAATTTTTAGGGCAGGGATACCAAATCTTAAAAGAATTTTCAGTCCAGGAGCTGCCCGTGCCCCTAATGAGGAGAGTTTCCTATTTCAGGCTTTTCCTGTAAATTCTTGTGCAAGGGAGGCGAAGGAAGCCCTCCCACTGGCCTCCCCAGCAGAAGTGGCAAATCAGCCCCCATGTCCTGGGATTGCTTTTGTTTGGTTCTTGGTTTCCCGAGACAGGGTCTCACCATGTAGCCCAGGCTGGCTCCAGACTAACAGTGATCTTCCTACCTCAGACTCCTGAGAGCTGGGATTACAGGCATGTGCCACTACACCCAGCTCTGTGATTGCTTTCTCCAGGCAGAGCTATGCAGATCCAAGGGGAGGAAGCTCCTTGCAGGGAACTTACTGTTTCCTGGATGGGCTGTGTGCTCATTTGTCAAGAGCTATTCTTCTGATGTGTCACTTTCTGTCCCTCTTGTTCTGTTTAAAAGTGACATCTTGTGGAACCTAATTGCTTGTTTCTTTAACACCTTGGTCCCCACTGAGGTGTCCTAGAGTTTGAAGGAAGACTGTGGACGTGTGTGAAGTCATGCGCGGATATATTTCAAATATTCGAATGTGGGACTTTCTCAGGAAAAGGTGTTACAGAACAACAGGCTATAAAGGAATCTTACATTTAATTTTCATCTTAATTTTAAGGCATTTTGTATATTTAAGCAGAATGATTTTAAATTACAATGAGTTAAAAAAAAACAACAGATGGTGACTTCTAGTAACTTTATAGAGTATTCCCACACAGAATTTGGATCAACAGTTACTATCAGTTCATTTTCTTATATGGTGCACAGGGACTTGGGATTTTTCAGTCTGGTGTGCTTATCCTTAGGCACTAGATCTTTTCCTATATCCATCCTCTCCAGCCACTCACCCAGCTGTCTAGTCATCGTGTAGGGTTAGGGACAGTGCCAAGGAGTGAGTGGATAAAAAGATGTGTACTTGAGAAATCCAGTGCTGCCTTTGAAAGGGCGCCTTGGGTTTGGAGGAGACTCTGGGAATCTGTGCAGCTGAGTGAGTGAGTTCTGGCTCTGAACAAAGGCTAGATGTGTCCTGGAGTCTTGTTTGCCAGAGTTATGAGGAAGAGCCGAAAATCAATGGTGGTAAGCACACGTTTATAAAACTGTTAATAAAGTCTACTAGCTATAAAACCAAAAACATAACTTTGAAAGTAGAAATTCAAAATGAAGATGAATGTGGGTTGATATACATAGGAGATAGTTGTTACTTTGTCTGATGTAATTCTCCTAACAGAGCTGAAGTCTATACAGTCCTAGCTGTTCCAGACAATGAGACAGGCTCCTGCCTTGAACCTAAGAGTTTGAGGCCAGCTTGAACCTCAGTAATGAGAAAACAGAGGGCCAAAGATGTTAAGTGATGTGTGCATTTGTCACCTAGAAAAGGCTGAAATGTTGGTGCACACTGAATAGAGTTCAGTGCTTATAGCTCTAAGTTGTTCTGCCTAGGAACGAGAAAGGGCCCCCGCTTGTGTGGCCAATGGTTATCATTTAACTTTTCTTCGCCTAATTTTTCTCAGCCACAACAGTGGGAATTACAGTGCCTGTCCTATCAGATTTAATACACCATCATGAGGATGTTATGGGATAATGGGTATGAAAATGTTTAGTGCAGTGGATTGTGTTACATAAATGAAAGCTGATGTACTTACTCCGCTGCCGTTTTGAATGAAATCTTTCATAACAGTGTAAGAAACTCTTCTGTCGTAGCTACTGTCAGTGAATTGTCAATTTGTTTCCAAGTATTTACTGGGTGATTACTGTGAAATACCAAAACGGTGGAAACAGAGACAGCTACCTGACAAAATTTGAATAATATATTCTTCAAATGAAAAGGCAAGGACTGGCTGAAACCTGGTGTGTAGGTTACTTTTCTTGAGACAAAATACCTGACACCCAAAGTTAAAGGAGGAAAGCTTTATTTAGCTCGCAGTTTGTAGAGGTTTTAGCCCATGATTGGCTAGCTCCAAGGCAGGCTGGCACATGGCAGAGGGGCTTTGCAGAGAAGAGACAGTTTACAGCAGGCAGAAGGTAGCGAAGCACAGAATTTGGCACCAGAAAAGTGGGGCCATTGTTGTGACGGTTCTGGACCATGTGGTTTAGGAGCCTTTGGAGCTGGCTGAGGGGAAGGCGGAGGAGTTAGGAAAGGTTTGGAGATGCCAGCGGAATAAGCAGAGCTGGAACACCTGAGGCTGTACTCGTTGAGAGATTCCGGTCAGAGCTCAGAAGACCAGAAGGCTGATAGAAATCCTGCCATTAAAGACCAGTCTCAGGAGGGTTCTGCTGCAAAGAAGGACTCCTTTGGCTGTTGGACTCCAGAGGATGTGTATTATGCTTTGGCAGAAAGTTTGTCTGCATTTTGCTTGTGGCCAGAGACTGTCTGAGAGTGAGATTAAGGGCAGTAGACTAATTAATCTTGCAGAAGAAATTTCAAGGCAGTCTAATGTTGAGGCAGTGGCATGGCTACTCTTAGGGGCTTTTAGCCAGATTTATGTTGAGAATCAAGAGCAAAGTGCTCAGTAGAATGATTCAAAATATGAATTTGGCCAGAAAGGAAGCTCCAGTAAAGTTGGGGCCTGCAAAGATGGAACAGAGGAGAAATTGGTCGCTAAAAAGACTAGCAAGAAAAAGACCAGTTTTTCAGTAGAAGACAACATCAAAAATAGCCCGAGAGTAGCACAAGAGCCAGCGGGATGCCAGCCTTTGCAGCCTCAGGGTTGCAAGGGTGAAAGACTGCTGTGAGAAGAGAGCCCTAGAGAATCACGTTCCAGAAAGATGGTGGCCTAGAGAATTTATTCCTCAAGATTGGGTTCAGAGAGCTAAATGATTCAGGACCTCAATGCCGACAGCCAAGAGAGAAGGAAGCCTGGCTACTGCTCCAGCTGGCAGTAGACCTTGACATCATCCATATGGTGCTGGTTTTAGGAGCATTCAGAATGCAAGGGTTGTGAGGTCCGGAAGTCTTCTGCCCAGATTTCAGAAGGCCCAGGAGGCTGGGCAGGGTGTCGCGAGAGGCCAGTGTGTGAAGCTATAAGTATGAAGACGAAGGAGCATTGGGAACCCCAGAAGTTTGGAGAAGCCAGGAGCATGGGTCATCTGAGGAAAGCTGCAAGGAGGGAACAGAGCTGGCCCCTGGGAGAAACCATGGGAGATGCCACCACTAGGAGTGCTGTAGGGGCGGAGCTACATTAGCCCTTTGGACTTCACAACTTGGCACAGATTGCTGGGGATGTTGGAAGTGGAACTATGGAGTTCGGTATTTGCCCTGCTGGATTTTGGTCTTGCTTTGTTCACATTCCGTGCTGTCTCTATTTCTAACTTTTGTAGTGGAAATGTCTATCTTGTGTCATTGAATGTTGGCGGTGTTTAACTTTCTTTTCATTTCTAGAGGGGCTTGCAGCTAAGGGTTTGCCTTAAATCTCAGAGGAGACTTTGGACCTGGACTTTTCAGCAGTGCTGAAACTCTTTGGACTGTGGAAACTCTTGGAGATGGACCAAATGCCTTTTGCACAAAAGGATATAAGCTTTTGGGGGGCCAAGAGTGGAATGTTATAGCTTATGTCTAGGTGCCCCTCAAAGCCTCATGTGGCCACAGATGAGGCTTCTTCAGAAGTGGCTGGATCTAGAGTGTGTGGTGCTGGAATTGAGTCATGGTACAGTGCTAGGATGAGTGGCACTAGGATCAATCAGGTGAGTGCTACCTGCCGTGAGTAGACTGGGTAAGATAGAAGGGATAGAAAGAGCTGTGGTCATTTCTTGCTTGCTTTTGCTACCTTTTAGCCACCATGAACTATTTCTCCTCTGTGATGTCCGACATCCACCCTGCCTTGGAGCCAGCTGATTATGGACTGAAACCTCTACAACTGTGAGCTAAATAAACCTTTCCCCCTTTAACTTGGCTGTTGGGTATTTTGTCTCAGCAATGAGAAAACTAACAAAGACGTGGTCTTTTAACAACTCAGACAAATGGAACTCTTGCCTTATTTTAGAAGCAGCCACAGGGCTTCACCCATACAGGATTTAATCTGTTATTGGCTAATGTCAATTGAGTTTTTCCTTAAACATTTTGGACATAAAATGAAAAAGGAGAGATTTATATGTAGTGCAGCTATTCCGTATATCTGTTTTGGTCTATCATCTGGTTCATAGAGAAACCTTTGCACCTCTTTAAACTGTGGATTAAGAACATCCATACCAGCGCTCAAAATTAATGATAGTTTCATTTACATAAAAGAAGGAATGCATTATTTAGTAGCTGTTATTCTGGGCTCAGTGTGCTCTTATCTAAGAGGATTCATGAGTTTCTGAAATAACTGCAAAATTCATCAAACAAATGGGGATGATTACCATGAAATCAGGCTTCTGACTTAGATTTTTCTGCAATTAGTGAGAAAGCATCATACTTGGATTTAGTTATTTAGTCTGGGGGAAATCCTTTTTAAAGCCTAAAGCAGACTATACATTTTCAAGAATTACTCAGTAGAGCTTCTTAAAAGGTTCTTTTGAAAAGTAAGTAAAATCAAGTTTGAAAAAAATGAGACCATGAATGTCTGCAGTGCTGGGGCTCAAAAAGGCCAAACCGTGGTGGGAAGACCAGGTTCTCTTATAGAAGAATGAGTTGACTCTGTTTGCCTAAAGTCACAAAGGCAAGATAGGGACTCAGAATGTTGAGTAGTAGTAAGGTTTTGTGCTAGGGGCATTGTTACACAGTAAAAGTTAGAAACTGGAATTTACAGGTGAAAAATAAGGTGCTGTTATTCTGAGAAGTATGTCTTCATGGAGAACTAGTGTGGGAGGAGGTGGAATAATTATCAGCTATATTTTAGAAAGCATTATATAACAGTAAAATACTGCAACCTACCCTGTAGTCCCAGTACATATTATAGGACTCTTGCTTTCCCTGTAGAACATAAGATCTGTGTAACTGGTTTGTTATGTTTATTATTTCTATCATTTCACTTATTAAAATATCTCCCAAGTCTCTAGAAAAACCAGTGCCTGGCACATGGTAGATAATAAAAACATATTTGTTGAAAATAAACCGAAACTACATGCTTCATCTTTTTTGACTCTTGGTTTATTTGTAGAAAAAACAAACAAACAAACAGACAAGAACTGCATTGGACAATTCTCCCCCACCACTCCAACAACATTTTATTTTCTAACAATGTTTTCCAAAGCTATTTTGAAGATAATTTTGATAGTAGACATTGTCTTCTAATTTTCTTCTTTATTTTCTGGCATTGCTGGAGATAAAACTGGGTCCTCATATATGCTCGGCAAGTGCTTAGGTCTTCTCTCAAAATTTGTTTGAAATGCAAATGTATTTCCCTATGAGGAAGAACAAAAGCTAAGTACAGTGAACCCCAGCACGTTATTTCTTTCTGTCACGTAGGTTGTATAAAGGATCCAACCAGAGACTGTTTACTCTCTTGTGGTTAAGAAATTTCAGGTGGTTAAATTTTGTTGAGCTGGGGTAGCTGATAAATTTGGGTAAGTTTCCCAAATCTCTACACACCTCTCTTCTTGCTATAAAATTTTAATAGTAAACAGTACTTAGGTTTGTTGTAGAGATTATGTAAGATAATAGAAATAAAGGTTTGTCGACCCATCAGAAAGTGGCACAGGACTTAGCCAATTTAGGCCACACCTGTTGAAGGAAACAATGAGTAAACAGAACTATAAGGCAGCCGGTCTTCAGATGACTTCTAACCTTTTATACTTAGGAAGGTATCTAGGGATTGAAAGAGAGGAGAGAGTGAGGTAAGGAAGAAGTGGAAAGGATTAAGATGCAAAATGAATGTCCCAGCTGCCACAGTGAATGTATTTATGATGTGTGATAAACATGTCTTAATTAAAATATTTTTTAAAATAAAAAGGAGTTCTCAGGAAGTACAATGTAGAGATCTGTGCATTTGAGGCCCTTCTCTCCCTGAAGATGAGTGTCTCAGCTTCCTAGGTAACTAGCAGTAGATGTCAAAGAGCAGAATTTACAGATGTTTCACAGGACTGGAAGTGAGGCAACTAAATTAGGCGTCAGGGCCAGTGAAAGTAGAGGTAAACACCCAGACTTTGGAACCCCAAAGGCTATATCCTAGGTGTTAGGCAGAACAGGAAGTAACAAGCTTGGGAATATCAATCACTGGTTAGTTTAAGGTGGTCTGGGATGGCTAGTGCCCCACCCCTGCCTGCTTGGCAGAAGCCCATCAAAAATAACCAGGCATACATGAAGACAAGGCAAATACCAGAAACCAAGAGGAAATACAGACCATAGAGACAGATTTGGAGTATCTTAGAAAAAGTTCAGAGCTAAGAGCTTCAACTCTGATTCATATGACAAAGCAATTAAAGACAAGATTGGGAATTTTGTTATCACTTACTAGAAATACTAAAAATATAAAATGTAATAGCCAGAGGTTAAAGATGATATAAACTGCAGTGTAGGCACATATGAGGACAGAAGTAGTAACAAGACAGAATAAAATATCCGGGCTGAAGTCAGGAGAGACTAAAGGTAGAGATGTGGAGTAGGGCCTG
Organism: Fukomys damarensis; assembly: GCF_012274545.1. Classification (NCBI taxonomy): domain Eukaryota; kingdom Metazoa; phylum Chordata; class Mammalia; order Rodentia; family Bathyergidae; genus Fukomys; species Fukomys damarensis. Next base: position 65,795,118 of record NW_022900942.1, read on the forward strand.
AGAACATATTGCCATGATGGATAGATACAAACTGACATGGATGTGGAGAAGCAGGAAAAAAAAAAAAAAAAAAAAAA
>NW_022900942.1:65795462-65800856 GCF_012274545.1 Fukomys damarensis
AAAGAAAAAAAAAAAAAAAAAAAAAAAAAGAGGAAGACACAATAAAGGCAATGTCTGAAAAGATGACCCCTGCAGATTTCCAAAATTGATAAAAGGATTGGGCAGAGGTTTGGGAAAATTACAACTGTCAGCAAGATAAACACAAAGAATACTATATATAGGCACCACATGATCAAACTGCTGAAAATCAAAGACAAAAGAAAACGCTAGAACAGCCAGAAGGAAAAAAAAGACATTATCTTCAAAGAAACAACAATAAGAATTCTAGTTGATTGCTCAGCAGAAACAAGGGAGTCTAGAGAACAATGACATGGTATTTTTGCAGCCCTGGGAGAATTTGGCCAGTGTAGAATTGTATCTCCGCCAATGACACTTCAAATGTGATCATATAGTTCTAGTATTTTCAGACATGTAAAACTTACCAGCATAGTTAATTCCTTAGAGCCCGAGGATAGATCTCTTGTGCTTGTGATCAGTCAGCAAGCCCCCCAGCCTAAGCAGTGATCTCCTGTGAAGTCATGTGCTCACAGTTCTGCCCGGGTACACAGGACACCCCCTCCTCCTGCCCACTCCTCCCGTGAAGCTTGGCAGTAGGACAGGCGCCCTTTCCACATTTCTTTCACCATGTGGCAGCGTGGTGACCTGCTCTGTGTCCCGCCGGCTCCACCTAGGAGGATGGAGGGAGGTGGGCAGGTGGCTGGCGGAGCTGTGACAGTCCTGTAGTGAGGGCAGGAGATGATGGAGGCTTCTGCTGCCTTCACATTCCTGTGCCATCCTATTTGTGCACCCTTGTCCACCTTTCCCTGTTTCATCAGAGCCCCACTGGGTGAGGGCCCAGCCTGTCCAGTGCAGCCTCCTCTTACTCGTCTGCAGTGACCCTGTGTCGAAACGTGGCCATGTTTCAAGACCCTGAGGGCTGGGGCTTCAACCTTGAGTGGAGGGGCCCATGGGGGCTGTTGTTTGAAGTGCTCGCAAGTCTCAGAACACCGTGTTTGAGGATCCTTTGTGTCTTTGTGTGTTACACCTTGAAGCTTACAGCTCCCTCCTTATTCTATTCTGTCCTTCTTGTTTAGGAACAGATGATCTGATTTTATTTGGGTGCATGGTTTCCCGCCATTAAGAGCACATTTCCCAGCCGTCTTGCAGTCGGGGCAGCTGTGTGAGTTCAGCTCCACATTGGACCTGTCCTGGGCGGGGGCGTTTACTGTGGTGACAGCTCATCCAGGGCAGTAGCCCCTCAGCGTAGGAGGCTGTTGAGTGCCTGAAATGTGGCCATGGTCCTTCAGGAAGGACCGTCTGTTTGGAGTTAAATGACTTTCAGTTTAAATGTAATCAGTCATGTGAGGCTTAGAACTTGTGTTGAACCACAGAGGTCTAACAGTGGGGTGCAGGGCCCCTGTCCAGGCCTGTGGAGGTGGACACCGTTTCTTCCTGCCCATCCTCCAGGAGCCCCAGCCTGATTTGGGTTGATGATCTGAGGGGACCCTGGCATCACAGGCTGGAGGGTGTGGGGTCTCAGAAGACTTCATGGGGCAGAGCTGTGGAATCAGCTGCTTAGGCCCAAGTGTGGTTCCCAGGAGAGAGATGTTTTGGTGCAGGACCTTATTTAACTCACTGCTGTTTGCATTTTCCTGCATTCATTGGCCAGTTTTGTCCAAAGCAATGTGGGAAGCAGAGGCCAGTTGTGGATCTTAGCATCATTAGCTGGTGGTAGAGTAACATGCTGTAGCACTGTAGCACTAAATATCGTCATTGGCACCCTCTCCGCGATCATTCTGGAACCAAAGGCCAGGTTGACCCTGGCCCCAGTGTTCCATTTCTGCTACTGGTGAGGGGTAGACAGCCCTTTGGGGACCTCTCCCTCAGGTCCATCCCACCAAGATGTGGATAGCCTGGAGATATTCCTTCTGTAGAAAAGTTAGACCAGTTTGCCAGTGTGTAACTCCAGGGAAATTCTAGACTTCTTTCATTATCTTTCTTGGTTAGAACTAAATGGCCTAAGATGTTTCAGCAGCTGTGTTGAGAAGCAGTTTGACATATGTGTGACATGTTTCTGAGTGTATGAGCTGCTCCCAAGTTACCTTTGGGACTCTGTCCAGCGAGCCCCCAGAGGGCCTGGTGAAGAACCAGGGTGACAGCACCCGTGCAGCACAGCCGGGAGGGAGCGCTGGGGTGGCAGCATTGCTCTAACCCTCTCCTGTGCTGTGCCTGTGGCTGGCAGGGCTCCCATCCACTGTTTGTGTTGGCAGTGCTACTGTGAGCTGTGTGTGTAAAAAACACCATTTTTTTGGCAAAGCTGTTTTGGCAGGGATTTGGTCTTTAAATAGGAATAACTCATTAATTGCCTTTCTGCCTACAATCCAGAACCTTCCTTATCTCCTTGTATACTTTGGAACATCCAAAGATATGAGCCAGTAATGTTTTTATTTCAAGTGATATTACAGGTGTGATCTTTAAAAATTCTTTGGACCCCTGTGGAAAGCGAGTGTCCCTACTGCAGTGGGCTTTGCAGCTCTGTAAGAAGGCGACTGGGGTCTGACCCCATCCACGCCTCACAGCCGGAGCCCTTGCATGAGGTGACCCTTGTGCTTCCTGGGTCACAGGCCAACTGCCCCGGCTCGTGGATCTCACACTTAACCCAGGGCACTGTGGCTCATAAAGTGTATATGTCTTCCTATTCTTAGTGTTTGTATTAGGGTTATTCAGAGCCAAAGCAAGCAACAACTTCTGGCAAAATCTCTAAACAATTCTGGTCTTAAGTGAAATTATTTGCCTCCATGACCAGCTCTTGTCTGTGCTTTTCCAAGCATTGAAAACAGTCATGTACAGTGAGACAGATAAAAGCATGTGCTAAGAGATGGTTTAAGAAACTTGTCACCTACCACTCTCATGCTAACTGTAACTATTACTTCTTTTTGCTTCTTAAGCAGAGTCCTACAGTTTTAGGTTTTGAAACCTGGTATCCTACTTGATAAGGGTTTCCATATACATCCAGAAATGTCTAATGCTTTTCTAGGTTTTGGTAGGAAAATTGGAATCACAATTGGACAATTTTACAACTGAATCATATTTTTCTCTGATTGATTTAATAACTGTGAAACAACACCATGGAGATGTTTAGTTCTGATAGGCTAAATTTAATCACATGTCCTTTGTTCACTTCTAAGTTTTTAAAATTAAAAAAAAAATACCCAAATGACTTCTAACCCCTTTAGTAAAACAAGCTTGTTAAAGGCTATTTTGTAATACCTTTCCCAGTGCTGAAATCTCTCCAAAGTCCTCAGTGGATCAGACCTTTCCTCTTCGTTTTGTTGTCACCTGTGTGCTGAGTGGCTGTGCCTGCTCTCTTCTTGCCCTGTATGTGCTGTGCGGCTGCCCATAGGATGGTGTGTCTTGTACCTAGCCCTGCTCAGGTGTGCGGAATGGCCCTTTATCGACCATCAGAGCATGGAAGACTTTGCTGTTTTCCATTAAAGACCTCACTCACCACATACCTCCCAGCCTCACCTCCTCCTCCCCTGCAGCTGGCCGCGTCTCCCACAGCGGTTTTCCCTGCCAGTCCGGGTACACTGTGTGCCCTCTCAGAACCACAGTTGGTTCCTCAGTCTGGGATGAGGCCATGCCCACCTGGAGTTGACTCCTCTGCCTTCCATGCCAGCGAGTGGGCCGGCCAGTGTGCTGTGCAGGGCTGAGCTCCAGAGGCCCGGATGACGGGAAGGAGACAGGTGACCTTGAAGTGGGAGCAGAGAGATGTCTTCCCCGTGCCTGTGACAGAGCCCCGCTCTCTGGCTGGTGTGCCTGTCGTGGGCTCCATGAGAAACTGTCCCTCTGGTAGGGCAGACCCTGGACTTACCACCAGTGGGTCGCACAGCTTTCTTCTTCGTGTGTGTGCACCATGGTGTGGGACAGCTGGGAAGCACTAGCCTGGAGGACACAGAAGTCATCACTTGATATTCCGGGCCAGGATCACTTGGTTCTCAGTTTTTCTTTCCACTGTTGTCTGCTGACCCCAGGGGCTGGGGCTTTTCCTCCTCACCTCCAAGGTAAATCTGACCTTTCTCCAGTGTAGGTGTGCTGTGTGTGTCTCCCGCTGCCTTCTCTCACCCTCTTCCTCTACTCTTCCTGTCAGGTAGCTGGCCATGTTAGTGACTCACCTGGCTTTGCTGCATCTCACACTCCTAACTTAGTTGGATTTTCATCCCCAGGGGTACTTATGCCTCAGCTTTTCAATGCATTTATGATTGCTACAATCTACCCCCATTGACCAGGCCACCTTGGGAAAGCGATTGTATGTCCTGGGGTCTTGATTCTCTTGTCTGAAAATGAAGAGAGCGGAGATCATGTTTTCAATATAATTTTACAATTAGACCTGTATGTAGAAAGCAGCGATTTCATGTACAAGTAGTGAGACTCTGGTGGAACCTGGAATCTCGCTAAGCCCAGTTTCATTTTTGAAGCACGTGCAGTTTGTGCCCGCTGGAGTTCTTCGTGGAATAAATGAGCCCCACCTTTACGGCATGGCCAGCACTTTGCCAGGCACCTAGAAAACACCTGGTGAACCCCAGCAGCTGCAGAGGCCCCAGACTGCTGGTTTCGTGCCCTGGCCTGTGACTGCCTTGTGCAATGTGTCTCCAGTGTCCTCTCTCAGTGTTTTCTGTGTCTTTGACACCGAGTAATAATGGTAGCGTTCTGAGTGCTGAGTGAGAGGTGTCACTGTTCTTTTCTGGGGACACACAGACCTTACTGTGGGTGATATGGGATGGTCAGGTGCCTTTGCTTTGGGAGTGATGTGTGAGTCAACCCGAAGGCGCAGGGGTTTGCTGTGGGATAAGAGGGTGAGGGTTATTCCAGGAGGAGGAATGTCAGAGGACTGCGCAAAGCCAGGGGAGACACCTGTGACGTGGGCCACCAGCGAGAGGCGCGGGATGTAGAGGCAGAGGCGGTGGCAGTGTTCTGTCCCTTCCTTGAACTTGTCACTTGACCAGCACACAGCCTCTCCATTACATATTGCTTTTTTTCCCTTTTCACCATTGTAAACCTTTCAAGGACAGCCCAGCTGTCTCATTTAAGACCTTCTGAGAGTGGACCGGTCTTGTCCCCTAGGCAGAGGATTTGTGCAGTTAGTCGCAGAACCCACACTGGCTCACAGCCCGGTGCCCACCCGTTGCTTCCTTGCCTTTGGTGACTGGCTGACTGCTGACTGGCGTTTGCCGGACTTTACAGCATCTCTTTTGTTCCACCTGCCTCATCAGGTACAAGTATATCATCAGATGAGCTCAATATTTTTTTGATTTCAAATTTTACTGGAGATCTCTTAAAGATGAGCCAGCTTTGCCGGGGATTTTTTAGCTCAGTGGTTGCACAGCCTGCCTCGCAAGCACAAAGACCTGAGTT
>NW_022900942.1:65801003-65826417 GCF_012274545.1 Fukomys damarensis
AAAAAAAAAAAAAAAAAAAAAGAGATGAGCCAGCTTTCTCCTAAGGCAGTAAACCAAGCTGAATTCTGCCAAGTGTGTTTTTGTGGTTTGAGGTCTGGAGGTCTTTGCTGTGAGATGCTGGACATCATTGGTGCTGTCCAGCGTGACATTTTAGGAAAGTACCTGGGATAAGCCTCGAGTGTGTTTCTTTTATTTTTAAAAATAATGTCCATGATCTCTGCAAGTAGGGTCCCTGATGTTAATGGCTGATTTTAAGTTTCCTTAATATGCAGTGTGGACCTTTGACTTGTGGAAACTACTTTGAAAACTACCAAGGAAAGCAAAGAAGGTCTTTGCTAAGTTGCTTGGATGATACTCCTGGTTTAAAATGTGTTGTTTGTTTTTCGTTAAGTATTACTAATTTTCTAACCCCTCTTTAAAGGAAGAAGTTACTTAGAAGTTGAGTGCTTTGTGGGGAAGGAGAGGTTCTGGGAATGTGGTAAACAAGTCACTGCGGAGCAGGCCAGGTGGAGCAGGCCAGGTGGAGCAGCCTTGCAGCCGTCTGGTTCTCTGGAAGACTGAAGCTTTGGAAAGTGTGAAGGTTGTGGCGTGAACCGGAATGACCAGAATGAAAAAGCTAGCCGTTAGGTTCAGCACAGCTCTGGGTGTGTCTGGGTGTGAGCGGGGAGGACCCATCCTGGTGTGGGCAGAGGGGCCTGGGTGGGGTAAAAGGGACAGAAGGAAGCCTTGCGTTTGCTTCTTCGGGGCCTGTTTGGCTGATGTGGACTTTTGTGGGGACTCTGCAGTGAGCACCAGGCCTGTGACTTTGGACTCTGCATGGATAGCCCTTTGTATTTTTCCGCCCCCAGTCTGCAGGTGGCCATTGTGTTTTATGTTAAATACCACACATTTTATATTCAGTCTGTTCCTCTGGTGAACCCTGATACAGAAGTGGGGACAGGTGATTTTTAGCCGTAAAAATTGTATTGAAGAGATTCGGGAAGAGCCAATGATCTCCATGTTCACCTTAACATTTGTGAGTGGAAAAAAAGAAGTGAATAAGAATTCCTTTTTTAACATGCTATGTTGGTTACATTATGGTGGATAGTTTCATTTATCTAAATAGGTGTTTATGCATGTGTGTCTGTATTTTTCTCTTCCTAAATTTAAAAGGGAAGTAGAAAGTCTTGCAAGAATGAAATAAAATGAGATTTGAGAACAGGCCCAGGTGATACGAGTGCTGTTTGCTATTGTCACTGGCTTCCTTGTATCATTGTGGGGAGCATATTTTCCTCTCTGGGTTTTAGTTTGGTCCACAGTTGAATGACTACAGCGCTTATGGTTATGGGTGAGCCCTGAGTGAGGTGTGAGGAGTGACCACCACATGGCGTGAGGGCCAGGGGACACCATATTCCCCTCATGCCCCCATGCGATACAGACGAGGCTCAGGTCCACAGAGCGAGTTCCGCGTGCATCCAGTTTGCCACATGACCCGGGGTGCACCGTTAAATTTGTTTCTCTTTAACATGCCATTCTTACCGTGTACGTATCATTTTGTTTGGCTGTGGTTGCTAATGTTGGTGGTGGAATCATAGTGTTTCTGTTGGCTGAATTTCTAATTCTGTTTACTTTTTGGCTCATCCATGGCAGGGCCTGTTGCACTATTGGATTTTGGCTTCCCTCAGCTCCCCTGCGCTGCTGGCCCTGGGCCTCCTTTTCATTCTGGCACCATGGATGTGTGTGCCATCGGTCTGCCCAGCCTGCTCTCCGCCCAGTGTTCTTTTTCTTCCCCTGGTTTTTCAAAATGACCAAGTTTGTATTTCAAGTGTGTGAGAATGCTTTAGAACATCTGTAGAGTAGAGATGGGCTGACATTTTGAATCCTAACAACTGTCATACAGTTATGTTTGAGGTTTCTGCCTGTTCTTTACTCCTTTAGCACACACCTAGTGGTGTTAGTGATCAGTGAGCGGTTATTAAGAATGTTAATATGCACAGCCCTGCCCGGATCTTATATCCAGCAGTTTAACAAGACCTTGTGAAACGTTCTGTTTCTGAGAGGCAGAATTTCACAGTATATTAATTGTCATCTTGTAGGAGTCCGAATCTAAGACAAACATGAATATAGACTTCAAGGACACAGACGCAGAGCGAGTGGAAGTGCCCCCGTGCCACGGTCTCAGTGTGCAGCCCGCCTCTAAGACTCGTTACTGAAGGCCCGATTCCCAGTGCAGCAGTGTCTGGAAGTGGGGCCTGGACGGCTGGTTGATCGTGGTGAATCCACTCCTGAGTTTATAGCTGAATGGACTGTGAGAAGACAGGGACTAGTTGAAGAGAGGGAGCCTTGGGTGTGACTTTAGGGACTGTACTTTGTTGCCAGCCCCTTCTTCCCTGGCACATGCCTTCTCTGTCCCTGTCTCCCTGCTTCCTGGTGGCCATGAGGTGAGCAGCTCTCCTCCGCCACACCCTTCCACCATGGTGTTTCTGCCTTGCACGGGCAGTGGAGCCGGCTGACCTCAGGCTGACACCTATGAAGCTGTAAACCAGAATGAACCTTTGCTCCTTGAGTTTTGTTCTCAAGTATTTTGTCGCAGCGACAGAAAAGCCGAACAGCACGGTGTGTAGACGCGCTCCCACTTGTGGCCTTCCCTCCTGTCTGGACTGTCTCTGAGGGGTTCGATGTCACCTCTTCTCCACACTGCCCAGAATCCCTGCTGGGCACTTGTGCCCCTGGTCGGGATAGGAGACATCTGACTGAAGTGGCAGTGGCAGTTGCCGAGCAAGCATCTGTGTAGTGTCTGTCATAGGTTTGTCCTACGTTCTCAGCTGTTCTGTAGAAATACACAGGAGAGGGCACAGTAATGGCCCAGGGATCTTGAGTCTTGTGGAGCAGAACTTAGCTTCCTCTGTAGCCGCTGTGGATCTGCAGCAGTTGAAGCTCAGTGCGGGGACACGGGGTGACCAGCGGGCTACTTAGGGGTCCCTTCCTGGCGGCTGCTCGTGTGGGCAAGGACCTAGCGTTCCTGAGCCTGGCCTGGCTGACTTCCTCCCCAGGCCTGCAGCGCTGTTCTCCAGACTTGGGTGTGTTAACATCCTTTCTGATGAAGTACTCTTCTGTGTAACTTCACCAGAGTACATTTTGTGACACTCGGAGCTGAGGATCTGAAGAGGATGGTCAGATAAACAATTGGCCATTGTGGAGGGACACAGAGCCCCACAGGAAGAGTGGGATGGTCGGGACAAACTCAGATTGAGCAGAGATTTCCTGAGGCGACATCTAGCCAGAAAGACCAGCCTGGATTCTCTCAGAGGAGTTTGGGAGGTGGGGGCTGAAGGTTAGAGGATTTAAGAAGAAAGCAAACAAGGGCTGGGGATTTAGCTCAGCGGTTCGGTGGCCTGCCTTGCAAGTGCAAGGAGCTGAGTTCAATCCCCAGTACCAGGAAAAAGAAAAAAAGCAAACGAAATGTTTAGTTTTGCTTTATAGAAATTAACTTTTGTAACTGGTACATAAAGACAAAAATTATAATGTCGGGCGTGGTGGCGCATGCCTGTAATCCCAGCACTCGGGAGGCTGAGGCAGGAGGATCAGTGTGAGTTCGAGACCAGCCTGGGCTACATAGTGAGTTCAAGGTTAGTCTCAACTACTTAGTGAGAGAGGGTCTCACTAAAAACCAAATTAAAATAAAATAAAACCAAGGAAAAACCACAAAAAACCCAAAATCATACCTATTAATGATGATAATCTATATGACGTTTCTTTTTTTGCTTTTGTACTGGGGATCAAACTCAGGCCGTTGCGCTTGCAAGGCATCGTGGTGCCGCTAAGCTAAATCTCCATCCCTGTTAGTTCTTTTTTATATTGCATTTTGATACGTGTGTACATCGGGCTAAACATATTCTCAGTCATTTACCACTTATTTATGATAAAAAATTCAAAATCCTTTCTTGGGATTGCAACAAACTGAAAATCTGTACAGCAAAGAAAATCGTGAAGGTGAAGAGACAATCTACAGAATGGAAGAAAAGATTTGCAAACTGCACATATGACAAGGAGTCACTCTAGCATGTGTAAGGAACGCTAGAAATTTAACAGCAGAAAACTAAAGACTTACTTAAAAATAGAACTATATAGACATTTCTTGATAGAAGACACAGAGATGGCCAACAGGCAAATGGAACCCCCCCATATTACTTATCGGGGAAAGGCAGATGAAAACCACACTGAGGTGCTGCCTAAGCAGTCAGAATGGCCGTGATGCAAAAGAGGAAAGGTAAAAAATGCTGCCGGCGGCCAGGAGTGGTGGTGCCCATCTGTAATCCCAGTTCCCGGAAGGCTGAGGCAAGAGGATTGTCTGTGAATTCAAGTGGTTCCTAGTGATATCTAGTCCACCCTGAAATCCATGATGGACCCTGTTCAAACAAGCAACCTCCCCCCAAAACAACAAAAATCCAGAATAAGAAAACCAAAGTTCCGGCAAGGAAGTGGAGAAGGGCATCTCTGCCATGGGAGGTGGGTGGGGGGCTAAAGGCACCCACTCTGTGGAAAGTGGTTGGAGATTTCTCAGAACAGCATGAAAATGGAAGCAGCACATGATCCAGTATTTATCCAGAGGAGCTGGACTCAGCGTGCTGAGCAGATACCTGCACCCCATGTTCACTACAGCCCAGAAACGGAGACAGCCTCTGCGCCCCTCGTCTGAGGGCAGGTAAAATGTGGTACAGACACAGGGGAGCACTATTTGGCCATAAGGAGAGTGAAATCCTGTGCTTTGCAGCAACACGGATGGGGCTGGAGACCCTCCTGTTAAGTGAGATAAGGCGGGCACCGAGACCCACGAAGCACATGGTTGCCTTCCGTGTGAGACCCGAAAGGTTGGTCTGGTACCAGTGGAGAGAGAACGAGGACTCCGGAGACGGAGAGCAGTGCACCCTGCTCCTCACGTCACCTCACAGGACAGAGCAGCTGCCCGGGTGGGTCACTGTGCATGGAGACGCATACTCTGTGTCTCTGCAAGCTAGCGGAGAGGGTCTGCGCTGATTTCACCCTTGTGACTGATAAAGGTTTGAGGCCTTTTGTGCTCAAGGTCCTCTGAGGAGCTGGATGTTGTGATTTCTTGAATCAGCACAGCTTTTTATACAGTGAAGAGGAGGAGGGTCTGAAGTGAGAAGAGGGACGAGGAGATAACGTACCCTTGCACCGTGGATGGGAGCGTCTTCCTGTTCCGGCGGAAGAGACACATGAAATGCTGCTCAGCAGCTGAGTGATTTGGGGGCCAAAAACAAAAAAGACTGAGGACAAGTCCATGAATTTTAATTTTTGCTGTGTATGTCACTTGGCTTTTAAAGTGATTTAGAATACAGTGAGAGTAAACAACCTATCCCAGCTTTTTGTGGCGTTTCTTAAACATCAGCAACGCAAAGCAGAACTAAATTTCTTGCATGAAAGTCTCCTCTTCAAGCTGGGTGTGGTTGTGCACGCTTGCAACCCCAGCTCTAGGAGGCTGAGGCAGGACCGCCAGATTCAAGCAAACAGACAGGTGATTCAGTGTGAAGGTTCTGGACTCGATCTTCAGCACAACTAAGGAAATGTTCAGAAATTTTCAGAAATGGGTAGATTGCTGTGAGCTGTGTTTGTGCGCTGCCGCGCATCTGTATTTTGCAGTCTCCCTGGTGTTGGGAAGACCCGGGTGGAGCTGGGCGCGTGGAGCTGGACCCTGGCTCCCATGCTCACAGCCTCTCCGGCCCAGCTGGCCTCCCCTCCTCACCTTGCAGAGACGTCCCTGTCTATTCTCTGGGAACCCAGGGTCGTTTGCCTCCATTTCCTCTGTTCCCTTGGATCCCGCCTCCCATTGTGCTTGGGGTGGACCCAAGCCGCTGTGTCTTCTCAGCTCAGTGTGGGACAGCAGCTGCTGCTCCAGCTATGACATTCATTTCCGGTCCAGCGCAGCCCTTCTGAGCGGGGTGTGGTCAGTGCTTTCCAGCGATAAGGGAGATGTGACCCCTGATGCCTCCGGCCTCGCGCCCGCCCCTGCAGTCCTTGTCCCCGTTTCCTCCTTTGCAGGGCTGGGGACGGCACCTCGGCCCTGCGCGTGGAGGCCAGGGCTATGTCTCCGCTCCTGTCCAGGCCTCCTCCCTGCTGTCTCTGTGGCCCATGCGGAGGTTGCAGTCAGCGTCGGGTTAGCTTTCTCCAGCCAGGCTTTCGGTGCAAATGAAATCTGTCCTTGGCTCCTGGGAACTTGCCCGCTGCAGTCTGCCACCCTCAGCGCCATCGCTTTACGTGCTTTCCTTTGTACAAGATGGGTCTGCTTGGCAGAGATACAGTGAATCCGAGGAGTGGGTTTTCTCTGCCATCTGTTTGGGGAAATGAATCTTGTTTGTGTCTTTCTTTCATTCGCTTATTTCTGTTATCACCAGATCTTCGCTTACTGCGTCTGTAAATGATCTTCATTGGCTTTGAGGGTCATTGCTGTTTGGCGGTGGAGTTCCCAGCTGGCATCACGCTATCCACTTTAATAAGGGTGCAGTTTCCTAGGCAGCTGACTCATGAGCAGCACCCAAGGCCTGTCACCCGGCCGCGACTGTGGGACAGCTCTTGCACCTGCGCAGCTTGTCCCTGCGGAGGTGGGATGCCAAGACCAGGTTCCTCCTCCAGCTGCTCTGCCTTTGGAGCCACAGGCAAGTCACCCTGCCTGGACTGTGTCCCTTGTTCCTAAGAGGGGAGTCACGTTTTGCCTGCTTTTGTCACCAGCCTGTCGTGACAGCTGTATCCTGTGCTGCCCAGGGTGGCCCCAGGCTCACCCGTGCTGCTTCTGGCTTCCTTTGCAGAAAAGATCTTGAGCCACCTTTGATGGCATCCTCACGACACTGCGTTCTCTCAGGAATGCTCCCCCATCCTCCACAGCCCACCCAACTCCCAGTTCCTGTGTCTTTCTCATTCACAGCAGCCTCCCAGGAGCCTCTGGTCCTGCGTCACCTTCGTGTCACACTGTTGAGCTCTGTGTGCCACATGTGTGTTCCGTGTTCTTAACGGATTAACATGGAGGGCGAGGGTCCTGCACCGCAACTCTTCCCGTGCTACACAGTGGGTCCACCTGGTGTGGAACGGAGTTGCTGGATGTGTAGGAGCTCAAGCTTGGTGGAAGCGCCCAGGGAACCCAGGGGTGGGCTTGCGGGTGCTCGGGAGCGGGGCATAGTGTGGGCACGTGGATTCTGTCCTGGCACAGGTGCCCTTCATCACGTGGGCTCTGGGGGAGCGTGGAGTGGGCATCAGAGTGAGAGGACTGAAATGGGCCTCACAGTGGGTCTTCCCTGCCCTCCTCCAGCAGGGCGTCTCAGGGGAAGTGTCCACAGTGCAGAGCCCAGCCTCACTCTCAGCATCCACCTGGATCCCAGGGGTCTTGGGGCCCCAGGGTCTGTGTTCTGATAAGTGTGCCCAGCAGTTCTTATACAGACGGCCCATGAGGTTCATTTTGCATAAGTTCCGAACTGTCCCTGGGAACTTCCTAAGTGCGGACCTAGAAAACCTGCCCGGAGGTGCGTTGGTCCTGGCTAGGGCTGTTGGGAAGGTTCAGGGGCTCCCGCAGGCCTGAGCTGGTGAGCCGGGAGGAGAGTGTGTCACGCCAGGGGCAGACACGACCTTAGGGGGAGTTGCAGGGTTGGTGTTTTCAGGAGCCTCCACTGGCATGGGCTTCCCAGCAGTTTCTAAAGCAGGGTTGTATGTGTGACCATGCCAGTGTGCAGGGCAGGCACGCTGTCTTGTTGATAAAGTGATTTAACTGTTTGTCTAGAACTGGTTTCTTTTTTTTCCCCAAGGAACCATTCAAGTCCACATTTTTTCCTGACCTAATTAAATCTTCTGGTGTCCTCCTGGGTTTTACTTTTTAGTTCTAAAGTTAGCAATATATAAAAATGAAGTAGAATGAAGGTCTTTATTGAGAGTTATTAGCAATGGTGCCACCCTGCGCTTTTCTGGTGTTAAGGTCACATCTGCATTTCTGTGGTAAAGATCTCGCTGAAATTTATAGGGCTCATGGGCAAAACTCAGACTGATGCAACTTGGTTTTCGCTCAAAGCCCCAGAACTTTCACGTCAGCCAAGTGTACTGCTGAAGAGTGGTGAACACTCCCTTGTTCTCCCCAGATCCAGGGCGTCTGCTGACCCTGGCAGATTTGGTCCGACACACGGGAGGTGGCAGCTGTAGCAGAGGGGCCCCGTGCTCAGATAGCCCCAGCAGCACCTGGGGTTCCCTGGCAGCGGGTACCTTCAGCGGGGCCCTACACAGCTCCCACAGCTCCACATCTGACCATTGGCTTAAACATTCCAGAAATGGAGCTCATCTGTGAGGCTGTGTCTGGAGAGCTTGTAACCCATGAAGGGTTACTGTTCCATAAGCCCAGTCAATAGCATGTTGCACTGAAAGGGTTTCATCTCTGTTCAGGAGTACTAGCACTAGGTTAGACACTGTAAACGCAAGCGTCCAACATGGCACAGGGCAACTGTAAGCTTACATAAAGAGCATCCTGATGAAAAGGTCCAGGCCACACGTAATCAAGTGTAACATTACTTCTCTTATGTGAAGCCGTTCCCCCTCACTTTACAGTTGTCAGACGTCCTTAAGTAACTGCTGTCAAAGAAGAAGTACCTAAGAGCCATGCGCTTGCGGGTGTTCATGAGCTCCTGCACACGGCAGGTCGACATGAGTCCCTTTTGTGGTGGATATGCTTTGAGAACTGGTGGTATGGATCCATTTTCAGATAGTGTTGGTTTTTTTTTGAGTTTGGGTTTCCGGTGTGTTTGCTGAGGAGGAGGAAGTGTAACTATGTTCCAGTACCTTCTGAAGTTAGGAAGCAGATGCCGAGGAGGGCCGGGGTCTAGGAGGGCCCCGCCGAAGGGCCAGTAGGGGGCCTTCCGTGGTCCTGTCACATAGGGCTCCTCAGTCATTTGGGTTGCCTGTGTCTGGAATGGGCACCTTACTGTCCTGGCCACACAGGCCTGAGAGCATGGGTGCCTCTTCCTGGCCCTGGGGTCTTTGCATTTCCGTAGAGTGGGAGCCCAGCCAGCCCCGAAGGGAGCTTCAGGCAGGGCAGTCTCTCCGCCTCCTCCCGAGCCTTTGCTTCTTGATTGAACACTGATCTCAGCCACCCTTTGTGCTGTGTTATTTATCATTATTCATTTAATTTTTATATTGTAATAATTCTCCCCAATGATACACCTGCACTTTATGTTAACACCTCCTTCATGTTATGATAAAGAATTATTACCTCTGAGAGAAGAGATGATAAATAAGAGCACGTGTTTTTAGATGTAAGTAACAGGTGATCTAGATGGTAGTCACCAAATATTGTTGAATAAAGACTTTGTGGCCCAGTCCTTTTGTTGCCGATGGACTCCCTCAGCATTTAAAGTACATGAGCCTGGTGCAGTGGCACGCGCCCGTGGTTCCAGCTGAAGAGGCTGAAGGAGGAGGATCGCTTGAGCCCAGGAGTTTGAGACCAAACTGGGCAACACAGCAAGATCCTGTGCCCACTCCCCAGTGAGTAAATAAAAAGTAACTGAGTATGTGAAATGGGAGCGGGGTGTAGATGGCCCACAGGGGGTTCACTTTCATGTTCAGAAGGGATCTGAGAGTTCTGAGGATTGTAGTTGTTTCATAGATAGGCACTGGACCAAGAAGAAAGCAACATTTGCTTATTTGGCAGATGAGAAGTGGATAGGTCGGTGAGCAGGTAGGAGGATGGAGTGTATTGATTTATGTGCATGTATACAAAGTCATCCGTGAAGCTGGACTATTATAAATGGAAAGATGTGAAAGCTTTTAGCTGGGAGGATGGACTCGTCTCGGGCGGCCCGCTGGCTGGGGTCCTCTCGTCCCTTCACACCTCCACTCGGCCAGCCGGTGGCTTCGCGCACAGCCACACTCGGGCAGGTACAGGACTGGGCCGTGGCCTCTTGCCTCCTGCCTGGCCTGCTCCCTCAAATCTGGAAGAATCTGTGCTGAAGCCTAAGCAGAACATGGAGGAGAAGCTCATTTAGAACCGGGAAGACACTCAGTTCTGCTGCCCTGAGACGGGTTCTTAGTTCCCTATGTTTTAGCAACAAAATGATCATGGAAAATGACTGGAGGGAAAGCTGATTGACAGGTTTTTGTGTTTTGTAGGTATTGCTCTGAGCTTGGAGAATTTTGCATGCAATCCACCTCTCTCATTTGAAAAATTATACAACAAATTATTTTTTCTCAAAGCGTCCTTTCTTTATAGCCTGAACACTGAAATTTGATATTGAGTATTGACTACTCTTATGGTTCATAATCTTGAAAGCTGTATAATACGTAGTCATTGACATTCTTGTCCTGTTTAAAGCCTCAAACCTAGCACCGGAACCGAGGTGTGGAGCCGAGCTCCGGTGTGAGCCAGTGCCGCCTCCGTCCTCGCTTCGGTGCGGCTTCTGCTGTTTGCCAAGCTGCAGCCAGCCATGCAGTTCTCACGATGGCAGCCGGGGTGTCTTCCTGTGCTCTGTCTAGGTGCTGACTCTGGTTTCCTTTCAGTCTGCACCAGTTAGGAAAGGAGACCCTCGGCAGGAGTTTCTGTTGTTGCTCTCCGCCCCACAGCAGTCTTTGTACCTCTCCTCTTTAACGTCTTTGTCCCTCCAGCAGTCCTCACGGAGACAGGACTGCTTTCTCATTCTCTGTCTGTTCCTCCAGCCCCGTGCTTGACACAGTGCCTGGCGCTGAGGTCCTTGGGGAGGAGATGGAATCTGAGAGGGAGAAGGAGGCTGTCAAGGCAGGCGTTAAAGGCTCCGTCTCTGGAATCCCGATTCCATCCTCTGGCTGCAGCCGGTGCTCTGGGTCTGACTGGTGCCCGAGAGCTTTGAGTGGAGTCTGGCTGGGTTGGGGAGCCTTCAGCAGGTGAGGACCGAATGAGAAGTCACTGGGATGAGTGCGCAGAGAGCTGGGAACGGCCAGAGTGTAGAGCGCAGGGGAAGCAGCGGCGACAAGAGTGGTACAGAGGTGGAAGGGAGAGGAAAGGAGCAACGTTGCCTGCTTCCCCTCCGAGTGAGGCGCTCATGAATGGATTTCAGTGCGGGAGGGCATTTCCCAGCATGGACAGTGTGTTTATAAAGTCATCCTGCTCAGAGTGGGGACACCTGGGGGGACAGGTCACAGGGAATGGCCCAGATCAAGTGGGGACGTGAGCTGAAGCTCTCACCCTGCTGTGGGGCAGAGAGGAAATGGATGGCTACCGCACGAAGGAAGTAGTTGGACAGAAGATGCTGGGCGGAGTGTTAGGTGACTCTGCCACAGAGGCAGTTCAGATGGAGAAGTAGCTATTCCTGTACTGTTCTCCTGTTTCACCCCACACGAACCAAACGTAGCTGTGACTGACTTTGATGTTCATCACTTTTCATCCGTGACCGCACTTTTCCATGCACCAGGTGCCCCCTTCGCCTTTTCACAGGGACATGGATATTATTATATATTCATCCCATGGGTGTGAAGCCTCAGAGATTGGCCCACGGGCAAAATTATCCCTGAGAATCCTTCAGGGGACATGTGGTTTGAAGACCTGTGTGGTGCTTCTCAGTAACTTCTGGGGCCACACCGAGACCCCTTTGGCCCTGGGGTAGACCAGTCCTTGCTTGTTTGAGCTCTGGATTGAGTGATGTGGAGTCGGGATCTATGTTTCAGTAAAATTTTAAATCTGTAGGCATAAGACCCCATGCTGACCCCTGTGCAGAGTCACCCTGAGGAAGACAGGATGGAGGAACAGAGACCCGGTCCCACGTCCTGGTTGAAGGCATATAGCTTCAATCCACCTTTGATCTCTGATACAGCTGATCTCCAATACAGCAGGGAAGGCACACAGAACGGGCCGACCCAGGGCTGACTGCATCCTGGTCTCTGACCCCGATCCCACAGTCAGCTGTACACGCTACCTGATGTGTGAGCCGCCCTACCAGTGATGGGAGATTAGGGTGTTGCCCAACCAGGAGGGTGTGCAAAATTGTTTACTTTTCCCTTACAGTGTGATTCTCCCTGGTGAATGGAATGGGAAGAAAAAAATGCTCATTGAGAAGTGCGTATTTAGCGGAGCCCAGGTTAGTCCACACTCAGTGGACAGAACTGGCCGCTGCTGTGAGCCGAGCTGCCCAGGTCTGGCCACCATGTCAAGCCATGAGTGGAGGCTTCATTTTGTCAGCTGTCCTGCAGCATGAGTCTCTGCTGGGAAAACTATGGGGATCACATCCGTGAGTGCTATTACAGGCGCGAGTGCTGCTGGGAACTAAATGAAATTCTGCTTCCTATTAATTTCCTGGGCATCTGACCAGTAACCAGAGTCATTTCCTGCAGAGTGCATCTCTTCTTGTTGAGCAAGTCCTCTTAGGAGAAGAATGACAGGGCCTCTTAGCAGCACATTAGAGCAAGAATTTCACTATCTCAGTCCACGCGTGACATATTGTCCTTCGCCCTGAGAGTGGTTTATGACTAAGTTATCAGGCTGTTTAGAGCAGCAGCCTCCAAGAAGCTTTCTTCATTCCCTTTCTGAGGAATGCACCATATCCACCGACGTATGGAAGAAACTATTTGAACCTTGATGTGTACATATATTTTTAGTAATACCTTAAGCCATCCGTTCTGTACATGCTTGTCATCATCTGTGTATGTAGAGTACAGCATATCTGTGATTTATACATAGAGGATGGTTGTACCTTTTTTAAAAAAAAAACATTGTGTTGAGCATATTTGAAACTACTATCTGGAGCACTCTTTCTAAAATAGGTCAATGATTAGGTTATTCTGGGACCTTCTTTTTTTTTGAAAGCCACAGATTGCTAGGCCTGCTCCCAGAAGATTTCACTGAAATAGGCCGGCCCACAATAGTGGTTACCACACATCAGCTCAGACAGTGGCCTGTATCTGAATCTCCTGGAGCAAAAGGTGCAGGCCCTGCCGCAGAGTTTCAGATTCAGTTCTAGGTGGGGCCTGGGAGGCTGCATTTATAATGAGGTCCTGGGTGGCCCAGGGACCCTTTGAGAATCACTGCTTCATTACCGGGTGTGACTGAGGACACAAGCAACTGACTGCGGAGGTCAGCTGGTAAATAGTTATGCATTGTCTTCTGCCTAGGAGAATTTTGACGGGTGCTCCATTGTTTTCATTTCTGCATCCCATTTCTAGGATGGGACAGACAACTGAGTTTTACACTATAATACATTTTTCTGATTTCTAGAGCAGAAGAGCCATCAGTGTTTTATTCAGGTAGATTCAGATTTACACAGGGAATTCACGTAAGTGGTTTAATTAAACCCAAATACAGCTCTATTAGGTTCTTATTTGCATATGGAAAAATAGAGATGGTCAAGTCCCTAACATTTGGGCTGCATCTGTACAATATTTAGGGGTAGGAAGAGCACTATGACCCATTAAAAAAAGATTTTAAGAAAAATACATGACTTTGTCACAATCCAGCCTTTTTAAAAATCAGGAATCCAGAGACTGAGAGGAAATGAAATAAGCAGTAAGTGTAATAAACCATAGAAACCTTGAGAACAATCCAGCTCTTTTCCTTAGTATTACTTAAGACACATCCACCGGCAAATAGCACTTTTTACACTGGAGCCATCACATTGCCAGTTAAACGCCTGTGGATGTGTAAAAACTGCTTGCTAGATTAAATTAGGGAGGAGAGCATTTCTGTGATGCTCACGTCTGATGCTCTCAGCATCACCGCACACTCAGAGTGAAGAGGCATTGTATACTATACTTTTATTGTTTGGCAGGCAATTAAATGTTGATGTCAGTGTGATTTACAGGAAGAAAGTGGAGCTAGGTGTGTTGGCATAGATTTTTCCTTTAACTCTTAGAACAATTATGTCTGTTACCGCTCGCTTTCTGTTTATCCTTTGAATTGTGCAGCTTATAGGCGTTTATCTTACACAGCTTTTAAATGTGAAGTAAATGGCCAAGACCACCTGAGATTTCATGTATTTTAGGAAAATAGAATGCAAAACATTAATTCGTCTGGGTGGTACTTGAGCACTCTTCTTTGGTCTGTGCTCTCCATGGACAGACCCATTTAATACTTTACGCATTTGATAAAAGATGCCTTAAATGGGGTCATTCTGAATTTAGAACAAATGAGAAGAGTGTTCCAGAAAACTCCACAAGGAGTACTGCAGTCTTTTATAAAATAGCTTTAGATGGACTATGATTACAGCAATGATTGCTAGAATGTATAAGTCAATTTAACCTGTTCAAGAAGAACAGTTCAAAATATGTGTTCATCGCACAAGTTTATGAAATTAACATTTAATTGTGCTTTGCTGACTTTTAGAAGAGCACATTCATTATGATGCAGGTCATCTCACAACAGTTGAGCTATCGTTTGCTTACTCTGCAGAGGCAGGTGACAGTGTAGAGCCTGGAAAGAGCATGACGCTGGGTGCAGGACGCGGTGGAACTGTTAGCTGTGCACTGGAACTGGGGGCCAGATATTTGGCCACTCCAGACTGCTGTTTGCAGACGTGGGGATGTATTGATCAGGATCTAATCAGTAAACAACCTGATAACTTGGATAGGGAATATTTAATATAAGAAAAAGTGAACTGTCCTGGGGGATTGGAATAGGAGAAATCGGTAGAGCAGATTAAGGACAGCGCTGAAGAACGAAGGAAGAGCGGCTGTGTGGAGCAGTGCTGCCCCGGGTAGACACTGGGCCAACCTCCAGAGCTGGGACCTGGGGGAGGGACAGCGGTACAGGGGACAGCAGGACCAGGTGGAGCCAGGCCCCGCGCAGGCCCTGCTGAGCTCAGCAAGCCTGCTGCTTCTCCTGTGGGATTTCCCTGCACCCTCTATCAGGGAAACCTAACTTTGTATCCACCAGAAGAGGAAATGCAAGGAAAGGAACTGGACATGTTTTTGAGGGGAAAGCTATGAAAGGTAGTCAGAGCTGAGAGGTGTAACACTTGGTCACTGGTGCAGGGACGTGGATGCTTGCTGCTAGGTTTTTAAAGAAAACCAAAGAAGTTAATGCCTGTGAATTCTTGCATGGTTTTTGTCATGGAATTAGTTCTTTGAATCAGCCATACAGAGACAGAAGTTTTACACTGGTTGTGAGGGATAAATTCAATAGTGTTGCAGTATTGTCCCTTAGATTTAGTGGCTGGTGCCTGGTCCACCTTGAGGAAATGTAGATCAGGGATCCCAAGTCCCTGCATGTTCTGTTAGGAACAGAGCCACACAGTTGGGAAGGAGGGTGGTGGCAAGCAAACCAGCAAAGCTGTATTTGCATTTACAGCCGCTCCCCTCACTGGCATCCCCACCTGACCTGAGATCAGCAAAGCATTGGATTCTCATAGGAGTGCAAACCCTCCTGTGACCTGCATATGCAGGGATCTAGGTTGATCCTTATGAGACTAATGCCTGACTATCTGAGGTGGGGCTGCGGTGGTGATGCTAGAGCCACGGAGCAGCTTTGAATACAGATTAAGACAGCAGAGAGGTCCAGCTGCACAGAAACCATCAAAAATCAACTGCTTGTGGACTCATGGTCAAAACCCTATCAGTGTGAGGCAAGTGACAATTAAGCTACACCTGGTGGCAAACTCTTAAGTTGGAATTCAACACCTGTTTTGGTCCACAGGTGGGCACCTAATCTTTTATCACTTCTATCACTGCCTAAGTCCACAGTACATACAATGCATTTGAATCACCCCAAGACCATCCCCCATGGAAAATTGTCCTCCATAAAACTAGTTCCTGGTGCCAAAAAGATTGAAGACCACTGTAGTAGGTCTCAAGTTGCTTTATGACTCCCTTAGAAGTGTGCTCACATAGTGAGCACTGATTAATAACTCAAGCTGCGTACACAATTCTAGGTAATGGCTCTCACTACAGACTCTAGAAACTGCAGGGGAAACTTTTGAAGGCCCCTGAAACCAATTTAGCTGGTGTAGAGTTACCTTTTACAAAACCAAGTAGAACAGAATGAAAAATATTCACATATCTTAAGAGACATGTTTGGTTTGTAATATGACCTGGGTCAAGATGGCATGACATGTTGTCACAATCAAAAACACACTGCTAAGATCTTTTAAGTGGTAGACTCCAACCCTTGTCACTTTGTCTTCACTCTAGGTCTGAATTTTGTTAGGACCTAAAATGCTCCTGAGGAATATTGCCTTTGGTGTTTTCATGTTGTTCTTGATCATTTGAATCATTTCTGTTGCTGCAAAGAAAGTAGAAAGATACCTTCCCTCCACTGTATAACTGACAATATTTTCATAAATCAAGAGCGACCTTTACAGACAACTAGCCTTGCTGTCTAATTATTATTACCAGGATAAAAAAAGTGTGGAAGCCATAATTTGTAGAGACTTCAATAATACTTAACAGACTTACAGTTTTTAACCATAATAAAAAGTGAACAATATTCCAATGATGTGGTTGCATTTGCAGTTGCTTTGTTTTGGGATTTACCAGGATTCAGCTTGCTGTTTTGTGGGTCTTTATGAAGATTGTTTAGGTGAAGATTGTTTACATTATACTTCCTTAAAAAAATTTCCAGGCACAGTTACACCTGGATTCTACACAGAATTTGGGGGAATTCATTTGTCCATTCTTTTCAGAAGCATTTGTTAGGTGCCTGCCATGTTCTAGCCCTAGGAAATTCCAAGGTGACTAAGATGCAGTTAGACTCAATGTTGCTATACAACACAATTCATACCCTTTCTGGGGGCTTTGAGAAACCTGTTCTAGGGTGTTTAATTCTGGAACTTGTACACTTTGAAACTACATAAAGCTACTTTGAAAACCAGAAGCTTAATTGCCTTTTTAATTGGTTATCTAAATTCTGAGTAGTTCCCTTTAATCTCATCGTATTTTAGCTTAGAAACCATATTTGTTAATTTGGGAGTCTCAGCGATAAAGATCATTGTGCAGGGTTATGGTTACATCCTAGGGCAGGAGGGAATTCATAGTTGATCACATTTTCAGGGGCTCTGTAATCATGCATGAGTCCAGAAAGAGCCATATTGTACATTTTATGCTTCCTTTCAAGTGATAAAACAGATGTGTGTAATGGGATAGTCTGTCCTCATCAGCCCCGGGCTTGCTTTTGGCCTCTCACACCCTTGCCATGACTTGCTTCAACCTTCAGTGCCAACAGTCACTTTGGAAACCAGATCCATGGCCACCTTACATTATTCTAGGCACACACATCCCTATTTCTTGCTGTTTAAGGTTGCGCTGTAGGACTTTCAACACAGAGCTATCTGTGTTTCCACCGGGTCCCCTTTTCTGTCAAAATTGATGATTATTTCATTCTTTTTGACTGTTATTAGGGCTACTGCTGTTCAGGCTCATTCCTTCAGTACCAAAGCTATTCTCTACATTAAAATTAGTGTTTGCAACTAGGGAAAATACTTCTCATTAATGTTTGCATAGTCTTCTGGCATTTCCTGTCCCACATTAGAAGATTGTTAGCATTATCCAATGAATCCGCTTTGCTTCTGAACTTATTAAGAGGAACAGGGAAATATGAATGAGTGATTGCTGTCCAGGTGAAATGTTGAGTTTAATGCTGTACCTTTTATAGGCAGTTTTCTGTTCCCAGAGGAAGGTGTAGTTGAGACCAGACTGTTCCAAGTGTTACAAGAGACATAGTTTTGATTTTACTCTCCTTCTGGGGCTAACAACTAAGACAAGGGTGGAAACCTGGCTGAGACTGTTTAGAACAGTCCATGCTCCTTGACTCTGTGCTGGTTAATATTTATCAGCACTTTGGAGGCACGTGCAGATTGACTAGACCCCTTCTGAAATGCTTGGGAACAAAAATGCTTTGGGCCTCTGATTTGTTTGGATTTTGGAACATCTGTGCTTAAAGAGAGGGTGGAGGGCAGGACCAGGAGTATCCGGGCTCCAGCTCGGGGTGCTGTCCTCTTGGACCAGTGCTCAGAACATCTGTCAGGGAGGATGGTGACAGGTCTGCCCACCTGGTAGGCGGAAGTGAGAGCAGCAAAGAATGTTTGCCCAGTCTAGTGAAGACTTTGGACATGGCCGCCCTTTCCAGATCAGCTTTCCTGTGCAAGAGTCGAGAGATTTACCATTTCTTCTCAGGATGGAAATCGGATGAAAGGCTATACATCTGAAGATAGAGCTTGGGCCTTTTGGAGAGGGATTTTCTACACGCAAGGTGCTCTTCTCAAAATTCTCAGGGCCTTGCATCTTCAGAAACTGTCTGGAAGGGAGCAGAGTTGACAAAATCTGGGTGAAGTTGGATCAAGTGACCCCACTCCTATTTTTCCTCAGGAGGGTGTTCAGGGCTCTTTTACTTACCTTTGTTTTGTGGTGCTGGGTGTGGAACCTGGGGCTTTATACATGCTAGGCAGGAACCCTACCACTGAGGCATATGCTCAGCCCATGTTCAGTTATCTGCCACCAGAGACAGTGTAAGAGTATTCTTAAATTCGTGCTTTCTTGCACCAAATCCTTAATTGTCTGGCAATTATTAATATTTTGAATTGACATGGTGAATATTTAATATGTATCATATATTATTAAAACTAATATGCAGTAGGTTATATAGTGTCTGTTATGCATTGTATAATGCATAGTAGAATTTTCATAATCATTAATGTGATCAATGTAACTCACTTTCTCCATGTAAAACACTTTGGGGAAGTTCTGATACTATAATAATTCTAAGACATTTTAAAGGATCTGGGGGTGGAACCTAAAATCGTCTGTGGATGTTCTGAGTGCTGTTGGTCTGAAACAGCTGTGTTAATATGCATATGCTTTATTCTGTTATTTTAAAAAGCTTTCATTCCTAGTACCAAAATTAAGCAGCTATTTATCCCATGTTTGGTCTTGAAATTAATTTTGTCTTTAAAATGTGTATGGACTCTAAAGTGAATTTATACTTTCTTAATTTCTTTTTGGTAGTGGGGATCAAAATCACAACCTTGCACTTGTGAGGCAGGCGGTAAATCCCTGGCCCAGTACTTTCTTAATTTTGAGACTCTAAATTTCCCAGTTATTAAAGTGAAGCCTGTTTTTATGTTAGATTTAGACTAGCCTTTTGAATAATATTTTGTATGCTACGTCCATAGTTCCCACTGTTTCTTGTCCTTGACTACTGTGCTCATATTGTGGTGAAAGTGTTGCTTTTTAAATTATTTTTGGATGAATCATAACTTTTCCTATTGGAAATATATGGAATAACATAAGGGTCTATTGAAGTCTTGACTGCAAGGTGAATTTTCCATCTAGAAAATGTTTTCTACCAACATTAATTTCCTTTTGGGAAACGACATCGTGCAGCAGTGTGGGCATGGCTGGTACTCGTGGACACTTGGCACGGGCATGCGTGGTAAGGGTCAGCTCCATAGCTCCTGAGCACCAAGGTCAGAGCCCTGGTCATCTGGCATGGATCGGTGTTCGCATCCTGCAGTTAGCACAGCTGCGCCCGAGGTCCGCTGTCATTCACGTCGCCTTTCTTTGTTGCACTGTGTAGGTGGCTGCCTCTTTGATGAGCCCTACAGCACATGTGGATATAGCCAAGCTGAGGACGATGACTTCAACTGGGAGCAGGTGAACACCTTGGGCAAGCTGACCCCTGACCCGTGGATGCCTTCAGGTCTGCTTTCAGCTTTCAGTTCTCTTTTCCAAATGAAGCGCACAAGTATCTCAGTGAAAGGAAGTGTTCGCTGGAGGTTGGGAGTGGGGGAAGGTGCTGATCCTGGAGCGTGACACCCAGCTGCTGGTTAGCTGGCGAGGAGGGACTGTTGGGAGGAATGGCTGCCGGAGTTGAGCTTTGCATCCCCCCTTTAAAGTTGAATCACAGTTGCTGGGGATTTAGCTCAGGGGTTCTGCCTGCCTCACAAGCGCAAGGACCCAAGTTCAATCCCTGGTACCACATACATACATACATACATAGTTTAATCACAGTTTACTTCCTTTATCTTTGGGTACACCTTAGCGGGAATATAGGCATTGCCCTATCACCCCTTTCCAGCTGATACGGGAAGTGGATGGATGTGTTTTCTGGCCAGTGTTTCACACATCTGGAACTACAGTGTGAAAATCCAGATAATGGTCTCCAGCTGTCACAGATTGGAGACTGTGGAGGGAGGGGCGTACTTTGTTCCTGAGAAGTCTGGGGTCTTAGAAGCTTTCCAAAGAAACAATGGTGATGCGTAGATGGGGCTTAGAGTTTCCGCTGAGTAAAAGATGTGTATTTTGCAAATACCAGCAAGAACTCAAGTTCTCTTGGTAGGAAGAGCAGGAGGATGGAGACTAGAGACCTCTTGCCCTGCCCTGGGCCACTTTGCAGGCTGTGACTGGGGCATCCCTTCACAATTTCACATTTGCAGGTGGATGTGCAGCCCAAATGGGTAAAACGTTTATTCTGATTGGGTTTCAGGTGCAATGAACGCAGTGTGCTTTTTAATGAATGTAAATCTTTTCATAAATGCACCTATAGTAACTGCAGTAATTACATTTAGTAATAATTAAGCTTGTAAAAGTAGCTTTGGAAATCGAGGGAGGGAGGGTGTGGTGCTCTTCTTATGAAGCTTTATCACAACGTCCACCACATTCCTAGCTCACTTTCTCCTTATAGTTTGAAAGAAAGGAGCACCAAGCCTTTCACACTGTGGCTTCCCATCTGCTGGGTGGGTGCTAGACTTAGTCCTGGTAGATGGCGTTACCCAGCACTCGTTGCTGCTTCATGGTCTTCTTGTAGGGTGAGAATTTGTGATTCTTTTTTTCCTCCTTGTGGTGCTGAGGATTGGAGTCAGGGCCTGGTGCATACTAGACAAGTGCTCTGCCATGAGCTAAGTCCCCAGCTGCCAGATGTGTAATTTTTCACATCAGGTAGTTGATTGCATCATTGTAGCCCTTGAGATTAAAGCCTGATTTGGAAAAATTCACCATATAATAGAAGCATGAAAACTGCAGCATCTCCAGCCGCTGATGGTGATTTTGCTTTTACTCACAAGATAACCTAACCTCCCTGGAAAGACACCACAGCGACTTTTCCTGGCCCCATTTTGTCCCTTCCTTCCCTCCCATGCCCCAAACTTCTACCTCTGGCTGTGCTTCCCCAAATTGCTGGGGGGGGGTAGTTTGGGCGTGAGAGTGGAAGTGTGGAAGGAGGAGGTGGTGTTTTCTTTACCTTCTGCCCGTGCTTGTGTGTGGGGTGCAGGTGAGGCTTCTGAACATTGATCACATTCAGTTTTTGCTAAAACATAGAATCCCAAATACTGACATTTCTTTTTGCAATTCATTAAGCAAACCTTAGTCACTATAGTTTTCTTGAACTGTAGCATAAACTAAACACGATAGTTACCTACACGGGGAAAAAGTTATAAAATTCATAAGGCTGTCTATAGTTACACGTGTGGTGGTCTGGAAGCCCGCGGGGGCAGTTTTCCTAGCGTAAGCCCACTGGGTTGTAACAGGAAGCGGAATTGTGCACAGGGACCCACGCACAGCTACACCCTCTGCGTAGAGTTGTCAGCAGTGAGCTTCCTCCTCTTGTAAGCTGACATCTACAGGTGGAGCATCCCTTGTCTGAAAATCTGAATCAGAAAGGAGCCAAAACCTGAAAGTTTTCGCGTGACCTGACCCTGCAGGTGGGCATTTCTGCACCTGACCTCAGGTGCTAGACAGGCCGCAGTCACAGTGCAAGTGCACTGAGAAAAGGGTTGAATATTTAAGGTGTATGGGTAAATGGATTTTGTGTTTCGATTTAGAATTTCTTGATGAGACCAAGATCTTTCATTGGGTATATCTTAGTACTCCAGAATACAAGAAAATCGGGAATTTCACGTAGCAGGCCAGAGATGTTCTTCCTTGTCCTATCTGAGATATGTACAAGGGTTGTAAAACCCAGTGGCCATGTAGACAGCCCTGAGTTTTCCATAGTGTTTAGTTTCAAGGCATTTTTCTCCTCCTCTTTTCTGCCCTCTCAGCCTCTCCTCCTTGTCCATTAATATGTCCATTGTGATCGATTGTGTTAATATGTGCAGTGTGTTTCAAAAACACGTTCCAAAGCTACTCCTCTCCTGAATTTTCAACAAGCTGAATTTTCCAGTTTCCCAGGGTACATGGGTGGTGACATCAGCTCCCACCCATAGCTCTGCAGGTCCGTGTGTTTAAGCCTTCATTTCCAGTAGTATTGGATTCGCCCTCCCTTGTGTCCCCCAAGTGCAGACCAGGGATTGGCAGACAGAGGCCTGTAGACCACAGCCAACCTGCTGCCAGTTTTGTGTGGCTTCCAAGTTGCTAATAGTGCTGATGTTTTTAAATGATGAAAAAGAATAATAGACACATTTTGGGACATGTGCAATTCAAGTTTCTGTGTTGTTCGTAAATAGTTTTACAAGCACACAGCAGCGCTCACAGGTTTAGACACCGCCTGCGGCAGATCAGGCTGCTGAGCAGAGCCGAGGGATTGGGACAGAGGTTGGTCATCAGATTTCCTGGCTCCTCCCTAGTGAATTCTGTGACTTCTGTCTCGCATCATATTGGCATCAGCAAAACATTGCTGTCTGGGGCTCTTGTATAGTTTTCTGAATCCACATGAAGTCATTAATATACAAGCATTCTTTTATATTTTCTTTGGTTTTTCCAAACACTGGGTTATTAGAATCAAAGAAAATAAAAAAGATTAGGAATTTTCTCTTCCTCTTAGGTTTGCGTGTGCTGAAAAAGCATTGCAGTTGTCACTCTTGTTTAGTACCCAGGCTTTGTGGCCCTAGTGTGATCCTAGTAAGTAAAGAACCCATCAGATTCGCTTTAAAAATGGTGACGGAGACTAAAGTTTTCACCGAAGTTTTAGCTTTTTACCTTTCCCATGCCCTTTTTGAAGTCATTGTTCCTGTGTTTTATATCGAATGCTGCTGAACTTGTTTCCTAAAAATTTAAACCTGCTGTGGAGCTTTGTAACTGAACTGGTAGCTGCTCTCAGGCAGTGATGCTAGCTCTGAAAGGCATATTTAAGATGCATAAGTACCGAATGCCATTTAAGTATTTGTGTTTAAAGTCAAGATCTGTGTAACAGGAGATTAGACTTTTGTAGCTAGAGCTGAACTATATTAGTTTTCCAGTTGTGAAACTTCTAAGCCAGCCAACCCGTGTCCCTCCCTCCCTCCCCAGGGCCTTCACACTGAGCTGCATCTTAAACCTTTTTTTTTTTCTTTTTTAATTTCTTACTTTAATTGTCCAAGCTGGGCTTGAATTTGTAGTCCTCCTGCCTCAGCTTTCCAAAGTGCTAGGATTATAGGGGAGCACTACCACGCTGGCTCTAGTCTGTTTTTTATTGCCAAGTTCCAAGTTAACTTCAGTTGATTTTCTCCATTAGCAGTGGGGAAGACTTGTAAGCTTCATCGCAAAGGCTCCTACCCTGAGCACAGAAATCCACATTGAGGATCGCTTTGTGAGCACTGCTGCATTTCCGCGCTGGATGCTACAGCAGGCTGCGTGGGGTCCCTTGGCTTATGCATTGTCTCCGAGGTGACCTACAGTGTGAAAATGCGTGTCTACTTTGACAACGGCTGATGCAGCTATATTTTGTTACTTGTAGTATTTGCTCCTCACCTGTCCCATTCTATAGAATTGATGTTTAAAAAGTTCCATAGCTTATATATAAAAAAGGCAAACCTGGTCCATAAAACGGAAACTGAATTAAATAATAAACTTGTCCATTGTCTTAAAAATGTAAAGGTCGCTTGTAGCATAGCTGTTTCACACTGACAGAGGTGATATTTATGTGCCACATTGCTCTTTTATGGTGTCTGATCTCTAAAAACACTGCCGTGAAGTGAATTTGGGTCCTGATGCGGGCAAAGAGAAGTCTCTCAGTCCCTACGCTGGTTGCGTGGCTGCAGGTCTGGGAAGCTCACGCTGCTTTCCCAGGCATGGGAAGTTGCTCATCTTCAGGGCCCTACTGTGACCAAGGACTGAGTCATGTCCCGGGTGCTCAGTGACAGGCAGTAAGACAAGTGCCAGCCGGACAGACCGGCCCTGCACACGCGTGGCGTGAGGATGGCGATGACCCAGGAAATGGAAGAATGACCACGTGGAGGCTTAGCTCAGCTGCACATTTGGGAAACATGGTAGATGACAGCACAGTAGCTGGAGTTTTCCCTTCATCTGCGTGTGTCAGGCTTTCCTTGTGATTGGGAAGGCTTCCCTGGTTATTCACGCTTCAGGGCTCACACTGGATTTAGAGAGTAATGAAGAGAGAGAGACTCTGAGCGTGAAAAGATTTTTTTCCACCTTAAATTTCAGCATGTATCCAGAGAGAAACATTTCTGGCACAGAATATCCAGACAGTTGTCTAATTATCTCATTCATTCTTCAATCAGTCAACGCTCTGCAAATATTTATTAAACACCTGCTATGTGCCAGGCATTGTTATAGATGCTTGGAATTCCTTGCTGGTGAAACAAATAAGATGCCTTCCCTGGGGCACCTCTAGCCTCACTCAGTCTGATTTGATTGTTCCTGGATGGGTAAAAGATCATGCGGTGTAAACTGTGTTGGCCTTCTTTTATTAATGAGGTGGTGAATATTTAAAAGGTAATCCAATATGCAGTTCCTCAGACTTTGCAAACAAAAGCATCAGATTTAGCTTTCCTACCTGCTTCAGAACGCAAATGCAGGTCAGGAAAAGCCCGGACCATGAACAAGAGGCAGAGCAGCACTTTGTGACCAGTCTACCCTAGAAGGCCAGGTGATACTGCAGCAGAAGTGACGCTCTGGGCAGGTTTGGCGTCTTTGCTTCAAATCATTGGGTCCTCATGACCCTTCTGAGAGCTTGGGTGGCATTATCCATGTTTTACACCCATGGTGCGCAAAGTTCACAGAAAAAATTTGCCCCGGGCTCATCAGTGAGAAAACCAGCCTTCCTTGTGGTCTTCTGGAGCCCTCGGGTGCCTTCGCAGGTGCGCACATGCGGTGGGCGGTGGAGAGGTTGCCGGAAGTCCCTCCTCCCAGCGTTCTCTGCCAGGACCCTCTCACACGAACACCCTGAGCCCACTCAGCTCAGCTGCCTCTCCACACCTTCGTGCCACTGGTGGACCACGGCTGAGTCCCTGTTCTGAGCCCCTCACTTGTAAGGCATCAGTAATGCAGTCCGCCCTCCACTCCCCAAGGTTCCACATCCACTGAGTCTACCCACTGCGTTCGGCTGGTGCGAAAGTCTTCACCGAGCTCGCAGTCTGCTTCCTTGCCATCCGCCCCTGAACAGCGTGACAAGCTTTGCATAATCCTCGCTTTGCGCTGATGATGGTAATCATCTAGCAGTGGTTGAAAGTGCACAGGAGAATAAAGAAGGGCTGGGGATTTGGCTCAGTGGTTCCACCACCTGCCTCGCAAGCTCCGAGGACCTGAGTTCGATCCCCGGTACCAAAAACAAAAAAAAAAAAAACAC
>NW_022900942.1:65826546-65906308 GCF_012274545.1 Fukomys damarensis
AAAAAAAAAAAAAAAAAAAAAAACATTGCACAGGAGGACCCACATAGCACATGCAGTGCTGTTTTAGCGAAAGGACTGGTGCACGCTTGGATTTTGGTGTTCGGAGGATGCTGGAAGAGGTGATGCCTACATTTCGTGGAGTGACTGCCAGGGCCTGGGCCAGAGGTACTGGACTGCAGTAGCTGGGTCTGTGTCCCCTCTGATTACACACGTGGGGGAGCGGGCAGCTGACTTGGAAGCCAAGAGTTGGGAAGGAGCGCCACCCTCTGCCAGAAGTCTCAGTGATGGATCCCAGGAGCGTCTGACTCGATGTTCCCCCATTTCAAGGATTGTGACAAAAGGTACAGAACACACGTGTACCGTTTGAACCGTCTTCTGGTGCAGTTCGCTGACCTTAGTGTGTTTGCATTGTAGCGGACACATCCCCGGCGTTCATCTCTAGCACTTCCTGTCTCTGCAGACAGAAACACTGCCCTTAAATAGCAGCCTGCTCCCCTCAGGCCCTGGCAGCCACAGATCCATTTTCTTTCTCTGTAAAGTTAAATGCTCAGGAGGCCCTGTGGAGGCGGACTCCTACAATGGTGTCCTCTCAGTGTTTTCAGCAATTGTTTTTACTTGTCAAGGTGAAGGCTAACATTGCATATAAAGTACTCAGTTCTTAATTTTTAGCTCTTTCATTTTGGCCAACACCGGCCACTGTATTACGTGGCTTGTTTCAAGAATTTACGTTTCTTGTTCATGTTTTCTTTACATTTCTTTGAAATTCCTTTCTTGGTTGGTTGGAAATTTAACAAAAAGAGTACTGGCTATCTGTATTTTAAATATTTGCTAAAAGTTTGCAGATTGGTCTTTGTGAATAAAAGTGCTAATTTCTTGTAAAATTGTGCAGGATGACACCGTAAGAGTCACATGAAGCCAGACATGGAATAAACAGTCTGGGGAGAGAGACTGTGGTTCTCCTGCTGAGTGGAGGAAGGTGGAGTCGAGCACCAGAACAGTGGGGTGACAGGGCGGTCACCACGCTGGGCCCTTGGCCAGCACTCAGGTCCCATGTGCTGGGCCTCACGGTGTGGGGCAGGGGCAGGTTGCTGGCAGGGAAGAGCCCGCTTTGGCAGTGGAGTCCAGGAAAGGGACGTGGAATCCAGGGCAGTACCTCGGTCTTCTGAGCGCTGATTTTGTTCAGAGCTACAGACAGCGTGGTGGATGGGGAGGTGGTCACCAGGAAAATCATTTTCTAAGGGCTGGACCTCTCCAGGTGGGGTCGCCATGCCTTCTGTGTCCAGGGCAGTTGCACAGTGGCCGGGGCTCAGGCTGGTGTAGTACCAGCTGCCGCATCCCAGTCTGGTCCTGCTGCTTCCCAGTCATGTTAAGTGGGCGCAGGATGCTCCCCAAAGGCCTCAGGGTTCTATTGTCCAAGAACAACGGAAGAATAGAAACTTTCGGCCCTGTCAGTACTGGTGCTGTACATAGCATAGCTCAGACACTGGAGGGATGGGCTTCTGGGCCTTGGAGATACGGTGGGGTGACCGCATCCTCTGCTGGTGGCGGGTGGGGAGTCAGGTGAGGGTGAGCAGCGGAACCTGGGCTCTGTGCCTCAGTAGGATGGGGAGGGGCCTTCTGACAAAGGGAGCAGAAACGATATTTGAGCACCTAAAGAGTTGAGATCCAAAGTTTTGATAAGAGTATATGAAGGGAAGATGTGATAAACTGATTTGGTGAGTAAATAAGTATCGGAAAAGAAGTATGATTGTCAGAGGATGCCCTTGTTTTTAGGAGATTGCATGCTGAAGTTTTAGGAGTAATTATTTGGATATCTGCATAAAAACAAGAGGGGGCACAGTGCGTTTCAGGATCCCCTGCAGGCGCCTGTGTGCGTAGGGTTGAGCCGACCATTCCTAAGTCCAGGTGAGGGGTCGGGAAGTCCTCCTCCTTACACTTTTTACAGCTTCTCTGCACTCTGGAATCTAAGCAAAATGTGCAGTGTATGTGCGGGGAACAACAGATACAGTGTTGAGTTCTGACTCTGCCCTGTATCTGCTGATACACTATAGGCAAGTGCTACACTGTCAGATTGCGCTGAACATTTTCTTGTTTCAGAATCCCCCTCTTGTGCCTTCGGAGCCTGTTGGTGTGGAGCAAGGAACTTCAGGGATGTAGTTTTAGGACTTTCTAAAATAGGACAAATACTTCCTGCTGTGGTTTTATGCCCCAATGGATGGCTCAAGCATAAAGATCCCTATCCTATTGGAAGGTATTTTGGTGGTTAGCTAGAATTTAGTAAGAAGGCATATAAGGAATTGTTAAATTTTATTTTTGGAAATATTCTTGCATGCATTTATATTCTGTCCATCATAATAGGGCTGAATTCAGAAAAAATTCATGGGAGATTTTTGGCAAGTGCCAGTAAATGATTGTGCAGATCATTATTTTAAATAAGTGGACTTTAATGCGTAGTTAACCAATACTTTGTTCGAAGAGCTTGTGATAAATTATATCTTAATGTGATATTTCAAAGCTTAAGTGGTCAAGAGAGAAATAAATACAGCTGTTTAATTAATTGTCTGCTGGACAGTCATAATGAAACAACTGATTATGCAGCAGGGCTCTATGTGTCTAAACCCAGTAGGGGATAGTGTGTTAATGCAGTGGCACTTTAGGGATGACATAATTGCAAATCCAACTCTCAAATGACTGGTCCTTACATGTATGATTTAAATTCCCTAACTCAAGGTTGTTGCTCAGTTGCATTTGAGTCCTTCTAAAGAACTTGAAACAGACACATTTTATATTTTGTTACTCATAGCATGGTATAAAATATTGAAGGTCCCTGCTGTAAGACATAGGCTGGATTTGATCCAGTGCTTTTTAAAGTAAATATATGTAAGTGGGACTTGTGGTTGTAACCCTGGGAAAAGACGAAATTCTTACCATGATGCTCGTGCTTCCTGTCTCTGTCCAGTTGAAGCCGCAGCCTGCTCAGCACACACCGTGCACAAGTGGAGGCGCTCCCTGACTGTGCCCTCCCTTCCCACCGATGATCTCAGCCTGCTGTCAAGTGACAGGCAGCAATTTGCCAGTAGGTCAGCAACAGATCCGATGACAAGTGACCTTTCTGACCCTGCAATCCATGCTTGTTATTTGGAAAGCAAACTGATCCAGTGTGCAGTTTTCAGTGGAAGACCATTGGGTCTTCCAGTGACATCTGAATTTGTTACCTGGGCCGGATAAGTGGGTTCAAACAGGAATATTAATTTATTTGACTTGATCTGGGTCTTGCTCTTATAAAAGGTGTGAGGCATTCATTGATGGCACAAATGATGAGAAATCAGTTTTAGGATCTGGTCAAACTAAGGCTCTCAGAGTGCCTGTTTTACACGATGGCAGCAGGTACCAGCTTGGCAGAAATTCACTAAAATAGAATTTCTTTACACTGAGTATTTTTCAGCTGTTGATTTGGGGAAAAGCCTGAGTGTAACCAAGTTTATGCATGTCAAGTTGAATCGTATCTTTGCACCTTTGCACAAATGTGTGTTGTGAGGCCCTGGAGTCCTCCAGGTAAACACTTCTGGAAGAGGCTGAGAAGAAGTGAGCTGCACAAGACACAGCACTTGTGACAGTGAGTGACGCAGAGTGATTGCCTCTATTCTACACCTTTTACACACATGGGGAGATTGTGCATCTGTGTCACCTGTGATTTCCACACGGAAACACCTTCTGCAGTTGTGCACCGCATGGAAACAGTATGTTTGGCTTTCTGGTGGAAGCTTCCATCATGTTCTCTGTGCTGGTTCCCTGCTTTGCTGACTGGAAGCACTGAGGTACTGGTGGCCTGGGAACTGGCTGTAGCTAGGTGAGCCTCTGACTCATGGGAAATTCCACCCCCAGCTTCCTGTGTGGATGGTGCTTGGAGGCAGCTGCCTTGGGGTTCCAGGGACATACTGAAGATCCCTTCTCTGAGATCCAGGGATCAGAGAGGTCACAAGGGGCGGTGTGGGAACCATGCTGGGATTAGTGACCTTGAAAGAGAAGGAAGAGAGCCAAGCAGACAAGTGCCTTGTTCTCACCACTGGTGCCCTCTGCCAAGTGATGAGACAGCGGGAAGGTGACCACTAGCTACAGGCCAGGTGCCCTTGGACTTCCCAGATGCCTGCACTGTAGGAAATGAACACCTTTATAAACTTCTACTGTGTGATGTCTGCTGTGGCCACAGGATATGGACCAAGAAAGTTCCTGCGTGAGCTAGTAGTGACGATGTCCTCTGCTGTCCAGTCCATGTCACCCTTGCTCTGAGTGAGAAGTAATCTGACTTGTGTTAGGCCACTGAGGATGTGGGCTTGTTTGGGGAATGCATTTCAAATTCTTTGGTCTTAGGATCCTTTGGGAAGGTGGCTCAAGGCAAAGGTCCTGAATCCAATCCCCAGTGTTGAAAAAAAAAAAAAAAAAAAGGATTTTAAAACTATCCATAGACTTTCATTTCATATGAGCAATATCAGTTGTTACTTTCAGGATTAGAAATTAAAACTGAGAAGTTTTGAAAACCCAAGAGTTCATAAGCATCTATTCCACCAGCAGTTGAGAATAAAATGAGGATAATAAAGTAAAATAATATACTATTATTGTTATTATTGCAAATCTTGGTCAGCTTTGATCTTGTGACCCGACCCCCGCCCCCGCTAAAAGGATCTGGGAATTTCAGGGTTCTCTGGAAGACTTTGAGAACTTTTAAATTTAGACCCTCCCAAGTTATTTCCCTACCTCGATGACCATAGCTAAAGGCTTGGAGGAATCAGGAAGGAAACACAGAAGGGAAAAAAAGACTTTGGAAACACACAAAAACAAATCCCTTTATAATGTTATAATTCTTTTTTCCCCTCTTTAAATAAATACAATATTGTTCCTGTTACTGAGAGAGGTAGCCTCTTCTTTATACTAACAAACACCCATTTCACTACAGTAGCAAATGAAATAATACCAAATGACATTGTGTAGTGTCGTATGACTGTATGTGAATATTATTAATCCTCTGAAGACTGAGTTTGTGAAATCTTATGCTCAGCTGGGGATTTAGCTCAGTGGTTCTGCCGCCTGCCTCGCAAGTGCAAAGTCCTGTGTTCAATCTCCAGTACCAAAAAAAAAAAAAATGCTCTGGAGAAATTTGAAAGTAGGATTAATATCATATACTTGAGATTGAGTTTAGGATTTTGAAGGGTCCAGGGTGGGTTAAAGTGAATTACTTAAACTTATATTAGAGCGAGCCTGTCTTAGTTCATGCATGGTGCTGCTTCTGAGGTTTTTAGCCATGGAACTGTCATGTGTATTGGTGTGATGGAATGGTTTCAGCTCCTTTTATTATGAAGTGTAGAATGACAAAAGGATATCACACTGACTAAACACCTTTCGGGGAGACATGGAGATGGCACATTACCTATGAATCAATAGCATGTCCCATAAGTTAATTTCCAGCCACACATCTTCCACCCATGGACTGATTATGTAAGGTAACACATTTATTTCCAAAGAGGAAGAGACAACAGGTTTCCTAACATTTAAAAAGCGTGATGGATAAACATTGTCTGAATTTTATGTTAATGTAGCTACAGAGGGTTTCCCAGAGGAATCTGGTGATCTTTATAGATTTGTCCAGCTATTATAGTTAATATTTAAACCCAAGGAAGAAGTGGACTACCTTTTCAGTGTTTTGCTTGTGTTTTTAAAAAATAAATGCTCATGAAGTACCTACTGTGGACAGGTGCTGTTTTTGCCTCCTGTGAGCTAAAGAGCTATTTGAAGGACTTACAAGATTTCTCAGGTCTCAGGTGCAGTGTCCTTGATTGACTGGACTGAAGTTCAAATGTTAAAACAGAACCATGCACTGATTGGAAGGAAAACTAAATTCCTGGAGCAGCCTGGACTCTCTGAGGATGAGTTCCAGTTGTGAGTCGTCTGCCCGTGATGGTGGCCTTTGAAGCCTGGCACTGACTGCCTTGAGGTCTTGCTGTCTGGAGGCCGAGCAGGCTGAGAACTCTGTAACAGGGCTGGCCCAAGAGGCTCGGGAGGTGAAGTTAAGAAAGCCAGAGGTGCCACCTGCTTGTTGGCTGGAGTTGCTCTCCAGTGATCTCACAGGGTGTGGAAGGTGCATTGTGGCCCTTCACCAGGGCACTGGAGGGCTACCCTCTCAGAGACAGGATCTCAGGAAATGTCTCTACTTGCTTCATCTGTTGCTGACCCTGAACCTGAAAAGGGAAAGAATGAGCTGTTGCATTTTAGCCTTTCTGCGGTAAAAGTCAGAGCTCTGGCTGTTTTGACCAGCCAGGCCTTCTTACTCCTGAATTGGGGTTGCACTGTTTTTTCTTATTTAATTTTCTCTGGTAGATTTTGGTTAAGCCAGGAACCGGATCCTGCCATTTAACCTGGGTAATTCCTATGTCGCCCAGAAGATGGAGACATGCAATTCTGACTCTGTTGTTGGGGCCACTGCTGCCTGTCCCTGGTGTCCAGCTTGGCTCCAGTTAAGGCTCAGGGCCAGGTGTTAAGAATGGACAAATGACCGTACCCTCCTGTCCTTCCTTCCCTCCCTGCCTTTGGCCAGTTTAGAGTCTTACTTATTCTACATAAGGTGTTTGTCCTTCATGACCTTCCCAGTAGATAAGAACATTGTCTTTAATGACCTATCCACAGCAAAGCCCAGGGCAGAGAACCCTCTGAGCTCCAGGACACCAGAGAAATCCCATGGGAGCCTTCACAGGCTGCATAACGGCTTTGGTGCAGCGTAAATCCCAGAGGTCAGATCTGTTTGGGAAATGTTGATGAGATTTCTGGGCTCAGGGCAGGGTACAGAGAGAGGCCATCCTCACATGCCCCATCGCAGACCCTCTGACAGAGAAAAAGGAATTTTAAAGCATTTAGTTTCAAGGAGTTCTTTTGATTCAGGTGAATTCTTTTGTCCCTCCCTGCTTCCTTTATATTTAAGTCAAGTGCATTAAAGAGGTCTCTAAGATCTCCCCTTTGACAACCAGTAAAACGTTTCAATAATAATAGTAGTTGTGAAGTCCTTCAGAGCCATGTCATTTGTTCACCTTATTGCCATTCTTGCTGTTTATAACAATCCCATCCGAAAATTACTGGTTTTCAGATTCTTAAACCCAGTACTTCTATGTTAATGAACTTTCCTCCTGTAAGCTTAAAAAGGGCAGAAAGCTACCATTCTGAGGTAATTCACGAGAATAAGCTGCAAACTCTTTAAAATTGGACATGAGTGTTGGTTTAAAAAAAAAGTGAACACAACACAAAACTCACTAACCAAACAAATAAATAAAACATGAATTGTAACCAGTGGGATTACATTTTAAGGGAGCTTGTAGTTTGTCATGTTTTTTATTATAAGACTTTTCTGTATAATTTGAAGGCTCAATTTACAGATGTGTCGTATTCCAAGCTAAATTGTGAATTACATTCATGCCAGGCATTTTCATTTAGCGTCTAAATCTTCATAAAAGCAAATGAAATGATCATCCTGTAAATGTTTCCAGTAGGCCTAGGAACAGCTCAGTGGTAGAGCACTCCTAGCATACGTAAGGCCTACCCCCAAATCCATAAAATAATGTTTTAAGAATTAACTTGATGATGCTTTGATGTGAATCAAAATCAGTGAAGATTAATAGCTAACTACTAGATTTAAGACAATAATATCCTTTCCTAAGCTATATATTATTAAACCAGACCCTAAGATTTCTATAAAATACTCACTTACCTTAACTCTAATAATTTCCCAGATACAGCAAAGATATATGAGTATGTATTGCTACTTAATTCAGTAAAGCAAATATCATTGAATAAATGTCAGCTTTTCCAGAGAAATCACTGCATATAATCTCTCTGGATAATATATTTATCAAAAAATCAATACTGAAGGTAAACAGATTTTTAATGTCTCTGAAGGAACTCCCTAATAAACCAAAATGCCAGCCCATAATTTAAAGCTGTTGATAGCAGTAGGTATTTGTGGATGATATCATCATGATTTTGTAGATCATTCTTTATCTTGGTGGTGTGTGCTGTATCTAATTCAGTTTTCTCCTTGGGCTTGGAAGAAGTGATTTATTATGGAGGCAAATAAAGAATATTCTGGTTCATCTCTCCAAAAATTCAGCCTCACAGGGTGCAATGCCCTGACTCTGCTGGCCCCTTCCAGTCCCTTTCCTCCCCTTCCTGTCCCTTCCCTGCTGGGTGGTCTTCCTGCCCTCTAGTCTTCCTTCTGAAAACATCTGTGCTCAGCTCTCTGGGACTCAGATCTCCCTTTCCCGTAGCCCTGTAAGTTTCAGACATTTTTATCTACTGATTATAAGATTGGCAAAGAATTTTTAAAAGTCAATCACAAATTTGAAAATGATTTTTAAAAAGTGATATTTATTAAACTGACAAAAATAACCAGCAAGAGAATTTTTTTGTCGTACTGGGGATTGAATATATAGGTCCTCATGCATGCTGGGCAAGCACTCTACCACCCAGCTAAATTTTTAGCCTTTTTAAAATATTTTTATTGTGAGATAGAATCTCATTAAATTGCCCAGGCTAGGCTTGACCTTGAACTCTTCTGCCACATCCTCCCAAATAACTGGAATTATAAGTATCTTTTTCTGTGTCCAGCTAATTATTTGTAGAAAGTATTTATCATCAAATTATTTATCTAAATGGTCCTTAAAACTTATTCCTACACACAGTACAAGAACAAGAAATGTCCTGTGCTTGAAGTATGGAAATGTGGCTGTTTCAGCCTGGAGAAAATGGAGTCTGAGACCCTTTCATCGCATTCAGCTCTTTAATTAGGCTCTGTAATATGCCTAGCAGTAAGATGGCTGTTACAGTACCTCCTGTTAGGACCACGGCCGTGTTCAAGTTACTTGACTTCTGTGAGCCTCAGTGTCTTCATTTATAAAATGGAAAGAAGATGATAGTTCATGTCATAATGTTATTATAAGAGTAAAATAAGAAAATGTGAACAGAGTTGAGAATAATGTGATACAGTCCAATCCTGTTATATGGACCATGTTTTAAATGAAGCTCCAAATCAGGGGCATTTTACTTAGGTTTTCTCTTACGAGTTTTGTGTTATTTTCCTTCTAAATGACATTGAAATCCAGGAGCCATGACTGAGTTAATTATTGCATATGGTGTGAGGTAGGGATCTAAGTTCATTTATTTGTTTTACAAGAGGATATACAGTAGTAACAGCCTCATTTGTGGAAAACACCACGTATTGAGGATGAAACTGTGTTCCAGCCACCTCCATTATCCATATGTTGAAGTCCAACCTCTAAAATGTAACCATATTTGGAGATAGGATCTTGAAAGAGATGACTGAGTTAAAACAAAGCCTTGGGCTTTGCCTTAATCCAGTGTAGCCAGTGTCCTTAGAAGATGAGGAAGAGTTTCTGGGGATGCATGCACACAGGGGAGAGGCTACCTGTGGACCCAGTGAGAAGGGCCCTTATGAGCAATCAGCCCTGCTGGCACCTGACCTCCTAATTCCAGTGTTCAGCACAGTGAGAAAACATTTCTTCCTCCATGCAGAGGGTGTCAGTAATGTGGTTAATTGCCTAAAATTTGGTCATTCTCTGTCCACCCCACCCCTTCCCATTGTTTTATTTAACAGTGAGTGGGGTTTTAAGCTTAAGAGGCTGAATTCTACTGGGTGTTGCATGGGGCAGGTTTGGGGGATAAGAGGACCACAAGTCCTGAGCCTCACATTTAGCCCTGGACATTATCCCAGGGGAATAACCTTTAGGCACAGAGACATTTGCACGTGGCTGACAGTAAAATGTGTGCAGTATCAGCCAAGTCTATGGTTCACTGCTGGGTCGCACTGTTCTAGTGTACCATGAATTAGTATTTCAATTTGTTACATGACTACATTGCATTGCCATTTCTAAGTACCTAAAGTGCTAATATGCTAGACACTGAAAATAACACTACTGACAAATTGTGTCCTGGCATCTCTCCATTTTCTAATGTGGCAGGGACCTCAAAATAACATTGGCATGGAACTGTCTCACCCTGACTTGTCCCTGCCAACTGTTCCCTGGGAATAAATCAGGGTGCAGAGCAGCAGCCAGGTGCACCTCTGATCTCCCTGGATGGAATTCTGGCCAGAGCTCCAGAAGGACTGACCCCAGAGCACTTGTCCCAGGCTATATCCTGCCTTACAAAGCCACCCTCGAGTGTGTTGGGAATATGCCCTTCTGTCAAAAGACCCAAGTTGTAGAGCAGTTTCCTTGCGAACTTCAGGTCCACTGAAAGCTCCTTTGCTGAACGCACTCAGTGGTTTGTCTACTGGCAGAGATGGTGGGTAGTAATTGTTCTCTGTCCAATGCCTTTGACTTTCTAATACTTCTGTATTTTGGTGTTAGATTGGTGGCCTGTAGTGACATTTGATGTGGGAGTCCTGCCAGCAGACCCCTCTACTTTCACCCTGAGCGTTATAATGTGGCTCAACAACCTTGCAGCTGGTTTTAAGAGCTTCTCAAAATGTGATTTGTAATTTTTTTCCCCTTTGAGAATACTCTTGTATGGTGCCTCTGTAATTCAAGGTTCTTTCTTTCCTGACGGCATTTATTAGGTGGTTAGAGGAAATGAACATGCTTGTGGAGGAACCGTTAGGAGTCCCCAGAGACGCCAGGGCGGACTTTGTGATGTCAGCATTTGTGAGTATCTGATGACGATCAACTTCCTGAGGACTCACTTGAGGCAAATGCTTTGTGGGTCAAGTCACAGTGACCTCCAGGTCTTCGTCATCTGTTATAGCTTCTGTTTACATGTCTCCCCGAAGCCTCATGGGCATGAGGTGAGGCTTTTTCAAAGGTGTGTGATGCTGGGATTAAAGCCATGTGATTACTAAACCACTACACATGAGTGATTGGTTTGGAACCGCCCCAATCCCGGTAGTCTGCATAAGGTAAAAGGAGCAGAGAGACACTGTCAGGGTCCCTCACTGCTTTTGCTACCTTGTGGATCCACCCTCTGCTGTGTCTGTCTGTCATCCACCCTGCCTTGGAGCCAGTCAGTTACCGATTGAAACCTCTACAAACTGTGAACTGAGTAAACCTATTGCCCCCCTTAACTTTGGGTGTCTGGTATTTTGTCTCAGAAAGGAGAGAGAAGTAACTAAGACATCATCTGTCTGCCTTCCTCTGTTTTGCCAAACGTTTATCACATCACTCCTGTGGACTCTATCTTGCACCTGCACCTTCTTTCAGTGTATGCTTGCATGGTAGGTAGGTCTTGTTCATCAACGTATTGTTATTTTGAACTTTGAAGTTCATTACTGTTTCTGTCACTACTTCTCATTTTAATCCAACATTTTGGAAGCATGGATTCATTTTGGTGAATTTAGATCAAAATGTCATACATCAAGGTCGTGGACTTAACAGATGTGACTCATAACAAGCAGGTGATGGAAACACATGTGAAGCTCTGTGAACTGGAGACTCCGTGACCTGCAGAGAGGAGCTGGGTCCATGCTTGTGCATGGTGGGTGTCCCTTGTCCTTATTCGGGTTGAGGGCAGTGCTGCATATCACATGGCAGTCCCTCAGCTTTGAGTTTGGAGGAAAGGCAGCATATATGTGCCTAATTTAAGATTAATGAAAAGGTTGCATGACTGTGTGTGTTCAGCCCAGGCATGACATACCTTTTACCCTGCCCTTGCTTGAGCCACCTCAGCCAGAGGGAGAGTAAGAGTTCCCTTCATTTCCCCAGTGGATACCAGCAGGGAACAGCATTGTCACCCACCCAAAGGAGTGTCCCCAGTATTCTAGAGAGAGGGGTAGGGTAGACCGAAGGCCCTACCCCTTTCAGGGCTAAATGCATATGGTTATTTTATTTCAGTGGAGTCCAACAGTTTTGGATATTATTGCTGGCCTGCAGTCAAATCATAGAGTTCAGATGAAGACAGATGCAGCTTTAGGCAAAGCTAATGGCTCTTTTGGGCTCCATCA
Organism: Fukomys damarensis; assembly: GCF_012274545.1. Classification (NCBI taxonomy): domain Eukaryota; kingdom Metazoa; phylum Chordata; class Mammalia; order Rodentia; family Bathyergidae; genus Fukomys; species Fukomys damarensis. The sequence goes on from NW_022900942.1 coordinate 65,838,539, forward strand.
CTCAGGATGTCACGTGATGAACTGAGCCCAGAGCTCAGGCCCCAAGGGCGTTTTTCTTGTCGTGTTTTCTGTGTTATGGTTTAGATCTAAAATAGGTCCTAAAGCCTTGGTTTGGATGGTGATTGAATCATGGTGATGTATAGCTGACCTGCTGTTAGGAGGTAGGGCCTGTTTGGAAGAAGTCACTTGAGTGTGAGCTCCAGGGGTCTGTCTCCCTCCCCAGCACCTCCCTGAGCTCTCTCTGCTTCCTGTCCTCCATGCTGTGAGCAGCTTTTCTCTGCCATCCCCTGTGCCTTGCCGTTCTGCCTTAGAGCCAGGTGATTATGGACTGACACATGAACTGGAGTAAAGCTCACCCTCCTTTATGTGTGGATGTCAGATGTTTTGTCAGTAAGTGACTGAGACTCTGGATGCATGATTGTGATACCTCTAACTTTAGGGGACCAGCATTCTTAGTATCCTAACAAGATGGGTGTGAGCATGCTTATTGTTCTTATATTTCGAATCTGTTGGCTGTGTGCAAATGCAGTGACTTCAGCCACCTGTCCTCTGCCAGTGCCACCTCACCTGTGAACTGCTTTGCTGGACCACCTACTGGAGATCACCAGACAGAGTTGAATACTTCACTCTGCCAACTATCAAGGACAGAATTTCCTGTCCTTTTTCTTTTATGAGTTACAGGGTCTTCAGAGTCCCTAAAAGGAAGCTGAAACACCCTACAGAGTGTCAGGGTGGGCTTCAATCTTTGCCCGTGGCCTCTGCTCTCCCAGTGTACTTGCAGGTGGCTGTCTCCACCTGCTTCCAACTCCTTTGCTGCTCAAGATGCAATCACCTGTGAGTCTCCACCTCCTCTCCAGGGTTGACCAGATGTTCCTCTTGGTCCCCTTTGCTCTCACTGACTTCTGCCCAGATTTCTGTGGGGCTGATTTAATTTGTTTCATTTAATGCTCCCAGGACTGAAGCCTGTCCCCCCTAAGATTCAGTGCTCCCCTGTCCAGATAACCTCCTCCTTGGACTAGCAGCTTGTTTGTTTATCATTGCCTTGGTCATCTGTATTGAAGATGACAACACTGAAAAGAGTTAATTAGGCAGCTCATCCACTGTGGCTTCCTGGGGCATTGGATGCATGTGTCTTTAGGCCATTGTTTGGTGTTCTAAAAGGGCTTAATTGAGCTTAATCCTTACGTCCACTGGCCTCCAGATCTGAGAGAGCCCTACAAGGGAGAATGCTCTGTGATCTCACAATAGGCTTCCCTGCCACACTGAGCCCTAGCAGCCTGCCTTTCTCCTGTAGAAGGATTGAGTGGCTGCTGCGATATGCTGGACAGACCAGTGAATTCTTTAGCCACAGTCTTGAGCAGCTAGCAAATGTCAAGTTCAGGGCCTGCAAATTAAAAATTACTTCACACCTCTTCCATTCTTCCCATAATTAATGAATTAGAATACAGAAATATAGTTTTCAATCCTTTCAGTATAATAGAAGAGGCCTCTTCAAACCCAGTCAGTACACATTTAAAAATGTAACTTTTTTTAATAGTATTTTTGACATTTTATATTAGCAGGAATTTGTCATAAAGTAATACTTTATAAATAAACGTCACTGTTCCTTTGTTACCAGTGGGCGCCTGGCTTCTGGTTATAAGTACCAAGGCTGTTTCTCTTCACAGTGATACTGTATGTATAGGAGTCTGCTAGACAGATGCTGCAGACACAAGATGTTCAATGCTTTTTGTTTTCCATCATGTATTGGTCAGTCTCTGGTAAATTCATCGAGGACATCTACTAGTCAAGACAACAATGTAGTTAAACATTAGTAGGCAAGTACTCATTTTTGGTTTTGATTTATAAAATTAGAGGAATGTGGGTGAATCATAAAGTGTGGGCAGTATTTTTAGTGATTCTTTTGAAAATTATTTTGATTCTTTTTGAAAAGTTTTGCTTGTGTTTAAATTACATGTATGTGCAGCCTTCAGAACTGTTTAGTTCCAGAATGTTCTCATCACCCCTAGTGGATTACTGATACCCAGTAATCACTTCCCAGGCCCTTATTTTCCCTGACCCTGGTACCCACTCTTCTGTTTTCTGTCTCTGTGGATTTGCCTGTTTTGGAAATTTCTTAAACATCAGAAGTGTTACTTTTGAAACAATAATTTGTCTTAGGCAGTGGAATCTGTCCCCGATCTTTTTGGGACTATGATACTTAAAAACTTAATGTATAAATAAGAAATATAATATATAAATAGTATCCAGCAATGTGGGGGTGGTTGTCTCCCTGGAATATATTCATGTTAGAAAACTCTATCACCATTAAAGGAGAACTGTAGATAGACAACAATTGACATTTCAAACATTTTTTAGGGCTGGAGGTGTAGCTCAGTGGTAGAATCCTTCCCTAGTGGGCTTGAGGCCCATGATTCAATTCCTAATAATGCAAGAAAACAAAACAAAAAAACAGTTTATTGTATCAGCTAAGGGAAAAGTCAAAATTCCAAAACTATGTGCTATGATTATGCTCAGTAAGAATATAGAACTCTGCAGAGTCTAAAAGGATATGTATTTATTACATACCTTAGTTTGTGGTGGATAATTTTTCCTCATGATGTTTTCCGTTACCATTTTTGTAGCAGTCTTTAACTTTCAGATTTATGAGAACATTGACTTAAATGAGAAGCACACTTGTTTCCCTCATCAGCACTCATAATTAGTGTAAGACTTCATGGTATTTTGAAGACCCAAGTAAAGCATATTAATGTTCTTTTAATTGATTGTCTTTGGCAAAACTTCATTGCCCACACAGCATGGAAAAATAAAACACTGCAGGTGCGTTAGTATTGGGTCTCTGTAGTCTGTCCTTACAGACTTCTGTGGAAACAAGGTCACTGAATTTTTAAAAAAAAATTTTTTTTAAAGAGCTATATAGATTAGCTCTACTAATGTAATTCACTGAAAAATGACAGATGACCCCACCAATTAGGAAAATAAGGAAATAAGAACTACATGTTGTAAAGTTGTTTTTCTGCAATTATCTAGCAGAGTGATTTCAGTGCTCATGCCCCATCTCTTTTAATGTAAAAAAAATTCTAAAAGGTGATTTACACCATAGCCATAAATACGTCAAAGTGATTAAAAGAAACACTGCTCTCTGTCTGATATGTAGGCCTTTTGTTGTTGGTGGAGAACATACTGTTTTCTCAGAGATTGCTTTTTAAAGTTGAAGATATCCATCTTAATCCCGAGCTCCCCATGTCCCTTGTTTGTCTTTAAGCTTGTAGGTATGTTTTCTCGGGTCCTGTGACATGTCCTAGTGTTAGACACATGCCAACCATGCCTGTCTCAGGCTAACTGAAGTAGAGTGTGAGCTGTGTTCTAATGTGAGTCATTTTGTACATAATGTTTGGGGATAATGATAAGGAGATAACGTTGTGATATTTGGGGACAGTGATAATGGTAATATTTGGGCCTTGCTTTGCCTTAGCGAACACCTGTAATTCAGCCACTTCTGGACCATGTGCTGTCCATGACCATTGTGCAGTTGCTCTTGTTGCTTCATGTATATTTTAGTTATTTTCAGGAAAATGGAGAGAAAGCAAGCAGTATTCAAGGTGCCTTGTTGTAGGTTCTGCTGAATTTATGGGATTGTGTGGCTTTTGTCAAGCATTCTGTAAAATTGTGTCATGTAATACTCTTATAATAAAATGAATAAAATACCAATGCACAGTTAGATGCACAGTTATGAGGTTGATTGCTGAGTGGGTATTCTCCAAATCCAAGAAAAGAACTCTGCCTGTGTTTAATAAGCCCTGGTTATCTTTCCTCAGTCATAACCCTTTTTCTTTCCCCACAGGTAAACATCTCAAGTTTTGCATTATTAAATTATTAATCTTATATTTTGGTTAAAAAGCATTTGTGTATTATATAAGAAATCCTTCTCTTCAGCAAGGTTTGGAAGATATTCTGTATTATTATATATCTTCTTTTGTATTTTGTTTGTCTACTTAGACATTTTGTGCCTGACATGAAATAAGGATTTTTTTTGTCCCTTCTTTCTGTTCTTCTTCTGTTCCTTCCTCTCCTTCCTATTATCTTCTAATACAGAGATCCACTTTCCCAGTACTATTATTTACAAGCTCATCCTTTCTTTTTTATTCTGCAGCATCACTTTGCCATAAATCTATACAAATACATATATGTATGCAGGCTAGGGGTGATTGAAACAATATGACCTTTTATTTATTTATTTATTTTTTGGTACCGGTACCGAATTATGACCTTTTAAATTAGAAGAAACTTACTATACAATAATACCTTTGCCAAGAATGGTGGGGTGAGTGTATTGAAGTGTATTAAGAGTGTTTTGAGAGGAATTAATAGCCATGTGTCTCTACTGTAATCAGTATTTTATTTAAATATTCATTTATTTTGTGATTATACCATGTTCAGTGTGTATGGCGATTTCTCTTAAATAAAAACATCGCGGTGGGACACCCCTCTTTACCTTTTTCAGTGCATCTGCTCTTCTTTGAAGTGAATGTGACCTGGAAAAGTCAAGGTTTCGAATTGTTTCAGCACACGGAGATGGCTAGGACAGCACGACTGAGGACCCTTATGAAAAGGGGCTTCCAGAATGGTTCCAGAAAGCAGCAAGAACGATGGGATGAGTGTGCTCACAGCCGTAGGGAGAGCATCGAGGAGGATTCACAGCAGTGTGTTTTTTAACCTGAAGTTAAAATCTTGACCATTTACATATTCACTGTATTTTTCGATGACACCTCGTGTGTGTCCCTGTGTAGCTGGGATTGATTCCTGCATCAGTGATTCCACTCCTGTGTAGGTTTTGTTTAAGTCCAAGCTGGTCCTTTTTCATGTTCTTCAAGTGACCCTAAGATTCTTTGTTACTCCGTTTGTGCTGCTCTAACCACACGCACAAAACTGGGTAGTTCACCAATAGTAATACGTTTATTTCTTACAGTTCTCAAGGGTGGAAAATCCAGGATCAGGGTGCGGGGAGCCTGGCATCTGGGAAGGCTCCCTTCTTCCAAGATGGCGCCTCACTGATGGGTCCTCCTGACCTGGAATGCCATGTGGCTGGAGGCGGCCTGCAGCTCTCTGAAGCTCTTCCATGGGTCATCAGTGCTGTCTCTGAGGCAGTCTTCCTGGATGATCTCCACCCAGGAGCTCTGCTTCTTGACACCTTCATCTTGGGGTTGTTTCCACACAGGAATTTTGGAGGGGTACGATATTCCAACCATTATAGATACCATTGGCATTTTCCTATATATCTTAAAGCTAGCCTGTGAAGCAGGATTTTGACTCTGACTAAGTCACCCATTTAATGTATGGGTGATTTAATCTTACATACATCATGCTTTTTGATCAGTGAAAGTATGTCTATTGATTTAGGTCTTTATTCTTTCTCAGTGAAGTAAAATATACATATATATATCTATATATCTATTTTAATATATATACACATCTGTATACACGCACACACATATACAAATGTGTATATCTTACAGTAAATGTAATATACCGAGCCATATATCCCTTAAAAGTGCCTTTAAATAGCTTTGGTTAGATTTTTTCGTAGAATTTAATATTTCTTTTAAAAATTAACTTTTTACAGCTGGGCGTGGTGGTACACGCCTGTAATCCCAGCACTCGGGAGGCTGAGGCAGGAAGGATCACTGTGAGTTCGAGACCAGCCTGGGCTACATAGTGAGTTCCAAGTCAGTCTCAACTACATAGTGAGACCCTGTCTCAAAAAACAAAACAAAAACTAACTTTTTAACTTTTTCTAGTACATAAAGCATATTTCACATTCTATCTTGTCAAGTTCACTTAGGAATTATAAGAGATTTTTTTTGGAGGTTCTTTGGATATGCTGCATGTATAGCATCCTTGTCTTAGACCTGACATTAAAAGCAAGGTTTCAGTGAAGTGTCACCAATCATTCATTAAATCAATAGTGTTTACTTACTAAGACCCTGACTGTGCCTCACCCCTGCTTGGTCTGCAGTGTGTGAGTGTGCCCTGGTGGTACTCTGCCCTCACTGTTGAGTATTGTGGGATGTTTGTCTGTGAGCATCTCACACATTCATGGTGTCTAGCTAGACACTAACAAGTAAATTTGTTCCAACTTCCTCACATCTTTAAAATTAATTATCTCTGTTATTATGAACATCGAGAGCTATTGACAGAGTCTCCATTCTGTGGCTCGGTGGGTGAAGTCCATCACAGGGCCCAGGCGGAGCCATCTGTGACAGCGGGAATGTCCATGGGGATGCCGGGTTGGGGCATGTGTTAGATAAACCACATTTGGAGATAAACCGTTTGCTCCTTTATGTCTGACATCTTTGACACAGAACCCTTTTCTTCCTCCCTCCCTTTGTGCTCCAAGGCGATCTTCCTCCCTTTCACATTCAAAGGTTTCCTTTGATGGCCTCAGTTTCCTGGAGGTGCCCACCTTGGGACTCCTTCTGCCCCATCACTGCCCCCCTGACCCTGCCTGCCTGGGGCCCCGCTGCTCCTTACAGATGGCACTTTGGAGAGGATCAGGTGTGCAGTTTGTTCCAAGGGGCTGCCAGCTGAGAGGACTGCTTTATTCTACCCAGGAAAAGATTTCAGAGCTTTTAAAGTTAAAAATAGGGGTCAGGTAGAGACAGTGACATCATCTAGGCGAGGTTGTTAGGACTGGAGAGTTAGAGGTGGTGTGGGCCATTGTGGATTATCCCTGAAATTATAGGACAGGGAACATTGCAGTGCTCTGCATTAGCATTTAAGGGAAAGATACTTTTTTGCTGCTTTGTTTTCTGATATTTCTACTGCAGAGTATTTGTCTGCATTACAGTTTGAAAAGACTCATGCTCTTGACATCACCTTTGAAACCAACGTCTTTGCAGATTGGATTTTACCTGCAATTAGACAGTGTCTATTTCAGGCCCACAGAAAGTCTGACACCTCTGCATTGAATCATTCATTCACTCTCATTACTGAAAAACTCTTATGTAGCAGTCCTCTGCTGGCCAGTGCCTATTTAACAGTAATCCCTGAAGGAAGTTCATTTACTTAACAATAAACCCTGAAAGAATTTATTGGGTGTGTAGACCAGAATAGAGGTGATTCTGATCATATAGTGCCAGTTAGAGTTACGCAATCTGGCGCTGAGCCCAGAGGAGGGGACCCTGCCCCTGGAGGGTCACACAGGGCTGTAGGGAGGAGGTTATGTCCAGTCTGAGACCCCTGGACAGTAAAGATGTATGGTGAGAAGACGGTGAAGGGAAAAATGTTTTAGATAGTTTAGTTTCCCATTGTTACTATAACAAATTACCACCTACCTTTTGCCCTGGAATAAGAAGAAACATTTTGTATTTGGGGTGAGAAGTCCAACAGTGGTCCTCACCAGACCCAGACCAAGCTGTCGAAAGGAGTGCCCTCCTCCTCTAGTGCAGTCGGGTTCCTGGCTTTTCCTGTGTGTAAAGCCTGCTTTCCTTGGCTTGTGGCTCCTCCTCCTGTCTTCAAGCTAGCATCTGTCATCTTCAAATCTAACTCTGAGCCTGCCTTCCTGTTTGACTTGAGAGGACTCCTCGGCCAGCTGGGCTCGCCTAGGTGATCTCCTAATGCTGGGTCACTACCTTAATTCCATTTTTATGTGAATATCTTCATGGTTCTGGAGATTGAGACAGGACGGTGATTGTTAGGGCGCTGTTACTCTGCACCCCACAGGAGAGGAAAGAACAGCGTATTTGGAGAGTGAAAAGCAACTTGACGTGGCTAAAAGCTTAGCCTCCAGTGAACTGAAAGACAGGAGGAGGGGCTGAAAAGAGAAGGCCTGAAAATGTGATTGAATTTTATCCTACAGAAAGCAAGCGACCATTAAAGAGTGAAATAATTAGATTTGAATTATTGAAAATTTCCTCTCCTTACACTTGGAAGGCTCTTAACTGGTAATGCACGTCTACTTCACTGACTGTAAATTGAAGCTAATTAAGTGAGAATGATCAGAGCTTGATCTGAAATAAAAGTAAGAAAAAAATGAATATCCCTCCACGTAGGCACAACACCAAAAAATGTGATTCTGAAAAGAATTGATTGTGGCCCACAATTCACGATAATGCTCAGGGTTTGGGCCGGGACCTTGTCATCTCACGAATACCAGTGCCAGATGGACCCAGGCTGTCACAGAAGTTTCCCAGCTCATGTATGTGACGGTCCCCAAGGTGATATCTGGACCGGATGATGCCACTGCTGGTCCCCTCTGTGGGCATCGTGGGTGGGGGGGACCTCACCTGCCTGGCTCCGCCCTGTGGAGACACAGTGTCCTGCAGCACACACCCAGGCCTAGGGCTGAGCAGAGGAGGTTGCGAGGAATTACGCCTGAGGCTTGGACCCCACTGGCCACCTGGGGCGACAGTCTCTTTCCCCATGCTTTTCATGCGTTATCGCAGGTGTGAAAAGGTCCCACCTGAAATTGGTTGTACTATTGCTGCCCCTCAGTTCTCCTCTGCAGTTGGATATGGACTTGGCATCCGCAGATGCAGATGTCTGTGTTCTGCTTCACTCATTTAAAATCAGCACAGAGGCATTAGGTAATGGATATCATTCACCTGACTTTGAAAATGGAAGTACCTAATTAAACCTAATACAGTAATGAAATAGAGCGTGCTTTGTTGTAGATTGCTTTCATTCCTTGAGCAGCTGACTGTCTCTGTCAGTCTCTGTCAGCAGACTGAATCTTGCTGCCACCAAATCCTTCTGCAGCCACATCATCTTCATCTGAGTGCAGATGTGTGTTAGGGTAAGTCTGCGTTCTTTATGTATCGAACATAGAGTGACATTTGTCTCCCAGCATTTCAGCCCTGTGTACTGTAGCACTGTTCAGTGGGACTCGACTTGTGTTTTTAGGGACATTTTCAGGCAGTGTGTAAGAGAGCAGCTGTGCCCATTTGGCTGTCCGTGTGTTACGGGTGAGGGACACCCTGGCAGTCCCTTTCCGTCCCGTGCACTGCATGCCCTGCCTGCCACACTGCTTCTCTGCAGAGGACTCAGACACATTGCTCTAGATGCAGTGCAGTTCTCTGCCTCTGCCTCTCCGTCTTGCTCTGTTAACACGCATCTGCAGATGACCCTGTTTTGCAGTGGATTTCAGAGTTGTAATCTCACCGCTCCACTCACCAGCGATCCAGTTACTGCCACCCCAGCTTGGCATTTCCTCCCCAGCCTCCGCTGCTTTCCAGAGTGACTGCTCATACCATCTGGCTTCCTGGAGGATTTCTGAGCCTCTCCAGGAGCCTGCTGTGCTGCTGTGATGAGCTCCATCCCTTCAGTCTCGGTTTTCCAAAGATTTTCCAAAATACTTTAAGCTCTCAGTTGAGAAATGAGCTTCCTGTCCCACTTCGTCCTGCGACAGCAGATGAAGAGGCAGTTTTTCTCAGCCTCACCCTTGGTGACTGTTTTCTACTCGACGTTCATGTTTTGCATGTGCAGCTCACTTCCCCTTTGGTTTGGGTTGTCCGCCTGTCTGTCCATCGGTCCACAGAGGGCCAAGGTGTGGTTTGTCTTTTCCCATACAAAACCAAGTGCCAGTCTCGAAAGGAGATGCCCTGATGTGTTGTGAGTAGAAGACAGAGTGCTGTGTTCAGTGAGAAGGGTGTCATGTGCAACCTGAGGAAAGGCTAGAAAAATAGGTGACAATTTTAACATTAAAACTGTTTTTAAAAATGCCCACGCAGCTCAGACCCAAGACTTCTCTAAGTGGGGGGATTGAAGGGTGAGAAGAGTGTGCCACAGGGTCTGGAATTGGAGCTGAGTCTGAAGCGCCAGTGCCCAGGTGTGGCCAGAGGTTCACTGAACCACACTGGAAATCTCTGCCCTGCCTTGTCCCTTCCTGTCTGATGAACCGGATACTCATGGTGTGGAATCTGTCTCAGAAAATAGTGTGAAATTTCTCTACAACTCAGTGAACCCCATGGTGACTTGACAGGAGCTCCCCAGAACCCATGGCCCTCATTGGGACCTCCAGAGAAATAAACGATTACGACTTAACTGTGATCTTGGCCCTAAGTTACAGGCACATTGGAAAATCCATTGGTGAGCGGTGTGGCAGGAGACACAACAAATGACATCAAACTAATCAGTTGCAGATCAGAGCTAAAGGAATACAATTTGCAGAGAAGCATTAAGGCGTTGACACTAACCTGCAGAGCAGTTCGAGGGAAGGAGAAGGTAGAAATACAAATGCAGCAGTTCGTTGTGGGTGGGTGGGTGCCTGGCTGGCTGGACTGACTGCAGTACTGGCCATTAAACCAGGCCTGATGCACACAAGTGTTCTGCCACTGAGCTCCTTCCCTGGCCTTCAGTGAATTGTTCAGAATATTTAGCAGGTTATTTCCTAAGTGAGCCAGACCAGGCAAAAGGGGAGCGGTGTGCAGGGCTGGTCTGCACACAGTGGGAACATGGCCACTCCACAAGTAACAGTTGCTGTCCAGGGGTGTTAGACAGGCACCTGTGGGAGCTATGCAGGATTGCTTTCTGCCCCCTTCCTTCAGATGTGGGCAGCCCTGTTTTGGTTGCCTTGCCCACATGTGGAGGAGAAGTTAGAACCCTTTTGCAGGAGGTCACATGGGTGGACTATACTGGGAGGTGCGGTAGTGCTGACCTTGGTCCACTCTGGAGCAGGAGAGCCTGCTCACAAAGCAGAGCTGCTTTCTCAAGGACTGAACTTCGTTTCCCTTTTCTCCTTCTCCCCAGGGGTGTGACAGGTGGCTGTTGTCCTCTCCCCCCTTTTCACTGCCCTTGGAGGTAGATGCACAGGGACCTAATTCATCTGAGGACCCAGGCAGCCCTGCCTTGGAGGTGGTGTCCTGCCTGGGAAGAGTGGTTTTCCTTCTCATGGTTCTTCTGTGCTGAACCTCGGTCTGTTTCAAAGTGCTGGCGTCTCTAAGATTGCAGCTGTTTGTATGGAAGCACTGGTGGTGGTGGTGCCATTATTTTTCCTGTAGTGCTGACACAGGAATTTTTAGGAGCTATCTACCAAGAGTCTCCTTTAGTGAAGATTATTTTCTTCTAGCCCACTTAGGGGACACTGGCAAGAATACACTTTTTTTTTTTTTTGGAAATAATGCTACTGAGATAAAAGTTGAGCTTTCTTAATTTGAAAACCTCATATCCACAGTGGTTCAAAATCTGAAATGTTTTGAGCATTGACATGATGCCACATATGCTGCTGACTTCATGTGCTGTGTTCCAGTGAACGGCAGGAGCACTACAGGTAATGTATAAAATTCCTCCACTTTTTGCATGTAAGACAGATATGAAACATAAATGATTTATGTATGTACACCTGGGTCCTATCCCCAAGACCATGCATATTATGTATTTGCAAATATTCCAAAATATGAAAAACCCCAAATCCCGAACATTCCTGATTTCAAGCATTTTGAATATGAGACATTTCCACATGTAAGAACTGATCTCTGGGTTTTTAGACAGCTTGTTTGCTGTCTACCCACTTACCCATTTGCTTAATCTTGCCCTCCCTTGCCCATTTTATGTATCAGAGAATCAAAAATTTGTAGATGTTTAATTAAAATTGCTTAAATATCAAAGAAATGAAGGGGTGATCTGTGCTTGTGAATTGCTTGCACTTCTTTTCCTTATAGTCTGTGTTATTTGTAGTTTTTCTATCCAGGAAGCCCCCAAGTGAGCAATCAAGTGTACCACTATGTTAAGAAATGAAAGGTGATGTAGTGTAATCTAAGCCTGTGGTCATGGGTTATCTTGTTAGTGGTTTCTGTGAGATGAAGGAAGTAGGTATAAATAATATGCAAGGGTATGTCAGCTTTGACTCTGTGTTAATGTCTGATTCAGTGTGGGCATGGTCCATGTGGTTTGTCATTGGTTGTGGGGGGTGCAGGCTTTACCTCCCGCAATGTCTCTGGAGGCAGAGGCCTACTCTTCACGTTTCTCTGCTCGATCCTTCACCCTCCGGTCTAACACAGCGACCACATAGCGAATTTCCTCCACTGTAACAGGGAAGATGCGCGTTCCTAGCTCCTGGCATCTCGTGCTTGTTCAGAGTGCGCTGAAGTGAGCAGCATATTATGAGCAGTAGCAGCCACCCCGGAGAATACCCCTGTATTCACGGTGCTCCTCCATACTCCTACTTGCCAGTGTTTTTCCTTTGTGTTCTTTTCTCTCTATTTCCTCAAATCTGTGAACTGGAAACAAAAGTGACAGAATAGAATTTAACTTAACCTTTTTCTCATGAGCTTTCTGGCCAGGGAGGCCTGGTCCCTACCAAGATGAGCAATTTGTATCTAGCATCATAGTGGTGAAAAGAGATCTTCATTGTGAGATCCTGGAATGAACTTGTGCTTAAATGACACCCCTCACTGCGGCTGGGTTGCAGGGGCTGCCTCTCGGAAGGAAACCACCTTTCGGAGGATTAAAGCTAAGAGTGTCCTCAACTGATAGAGATGCAGCCTGGATTCGGTGGCTACTTAAGACCTTTTCCTTGTCATTCACCCTTTTATTTTGACCAAAGACTGATCTTAAACTATAGGAATTACATGTTTAATATCACAAGATTTCAGCTGATCTTGAAAGTTTTTGACAAGTTGGATAGATAGGAAGGTAAACTCTGAGTTATGAGAAATGAGGAATTTCTTTGAGTAGGGGACATTTTATTAACTGTTTTATATTATATTGTAACTTTCTCATTAGTTTCCTTCAAAATGGAAATTTTTTTTTTTTTTTTTTTTAATGGTGCTTGGGATCTAACTCTGGACCTTGCACTTGCCAGGCAGGTGGCAGAACTGCTGAGCTAAATCCCTGGTCCTAAAATGGAAATGTTTAATATGGAGTATTCAAAGTGAGTTTAGGTTTTTCACTCTTGATTTGTAGTAGATTCCTTACTGGAAAAAGTGTCAACAGTTCAAAGACTGCAGATGTTCACAGTAATAGTAGCTGCTAGTGCATGTCTACTCTTGAGCATATTTTCTGTGCATGTAATCTCAGCAGTTGTGTTATTCAGCATTCTGTCCATGCAGCAAAGTACCTGGAATGACGGGCAACTGAGCAGAGTGCACGCACCGTTGTGGAGGATTCAGTGGTGACCAGTTTTCTTGTTGTGGCTCTTCATGCCCTGTGGCAGAGCTGAATCTCGCACCTCCACAGTACTGGAAAGCAGAGAAGAGGCGGAACCCCTGACCCTTCAGGACACGCCCCAGGGATCTGAAGCCCTCTGAGGGGCTCCACCTCCTGAAGGCCCCACTCCTCCCAGGGACCAAGCCTTTAGCACACTGGCCCTTGGTGACCTCTGGCACCTGACTTTAGCAGCAGTTGGGGTGACTCAGCCCTGTGGCTTGAGAATGGAGGGCCTGATCTCAGTGCAGGAGGTGGCTGACATTCCAGCCAGGTACCCAGGTGTCCCTCTGTCCTCAGCATCTCCTACAGGTCCCAGTGCTGTCCCAGTGGCCACTTGGGATCCCTCAGCTGTGGTGGATGTTCTAGGTAACCCGAGCTCTCCATTGTGCAGTGAAGACCAGGTTTCCTGGAGCCCGCCCTGGACTGTCACCTTTGTCATCTTTGTCTTGAGTCTGAGATGAGATGGGGAGGGTGGCAGAGAGTGGAGAAAACAATGAGAAGAAAAACAAGTTTAGGAACCAACAGAAGAATCCCAAGGACCCCCTCTGGATGGTGCATATCCTGGCCTGCTCTGTGACTTTCTGCTTTTCTCAGTGAGCTGCCTGGAGAAAGTGATTGTCCCTGAGCTTCTGCAGTTCTGGGGTGACTTTGGAATCACAGGGCAGAAGCAAGGTGGAGGAGAGTTCCTGTACTGGGGGACTTAGCAAAGTGTGCACACCCGCTGAGGATACCGTTTCCCGCTCAGTACTGCCTTCCTGGCACCCCACGCATTTTCATATGTGTGTTTTGATTTTCATTTGGTTCAGAATGTGTTCTGATTTCTTCCTTGCCCTGTGAGTCACCTTGAAATACCGTGAGCTTCCCAACATTGAAGATTGTTAGTACCAGATATGATGGTCCTGATTGCCCAGCTGAACTCGGCTGAGATGAGGAAACATACTTACGTGTGACCTGGATCCTTTTAAATTGATGGAGGTTTGTATGTGGTCCAGATGTGTTCCATCTCAGCAAATGTTCGGCATGCTCTTGACAAGAATGTGTGTCCTGCCGTTGCCGCAGTGTCGTGTCCTTGAAGTAAATACTGGTGAGGTCAGGCTGGCAGAGGATGTCCCTCAGTGCATGTTTACTGCTGTTTTTCTGGCTGCTCGTTCTTTCAGTTATTGAGCAAGGAGTGTTGAATTCCATGATCCTGCTTGTGGATTTATTTATTTCTCCTCCTAGTTCTGTTCTTGCAGGGCTGTAGAAATATTATACTCACCTAATGGCTGACCATGTTAGCATCGTGAAATAGCCTCCCTTTTCCTGGTAATATTTTATACTCTGAAATCTCCTTTGTCTTATCACTGTTCAGCTCTCTTTTGATCAGAATCAGGAATATTCTCTCTACACTTTTTTTTTTTTGGTACTAGGAATTGAACTCAGGTCCTTGTGCTTGCGAGGCAGGTGGCGGGACCACTGAGCTAAAACCCCGGCCCCTACACTTTGATTTTTAACCTGCTTGAATCTTTGGGTTTGATGTTCATTTCTTATAGGCAGCTTATTGCTGGGACTTATTTTTATATCTAATCAGGTACTTTTTCTTGTTTAATTGTTGAATAGGCCATTTATATTTTATGTGATTATTGATATAGTTAGGATTAAACTTATCATCTTGCTGTTTTTGGCTTGTCTCATTTGTTGTTGGCTTTTCTTCTCTTTTAGTGCTTTCTATTAGATTATTTTGTGACTTTTTTTCATCTCTGTTGCTGTCTTAACCTTAATGGTATTCATGTGTTATACATATTTAAGTTATCACAGGGTACCCTCAAGTGCTACCGTAACACTTCCATGCAGTGTAAGAATTCTTAGCGGCAAACTTTTATTTCTCTAGGCCACTCTTTACACCAGGATCATAAGCTTTATTTTTACATCTTTCGTAAACCACACAATGTGCCCCTATTACTTTTGTGAGTACAGTTTTTAAAAGAGATTTAAATAACAGAAAACATCTCATATACCCTGTGGTTATTACTTCTATTCCTCTTTATTCCTGTACTAAGATATATATTCCCTTCCATTATTTTTCTTTCTGCCTAGGAGATGTCTTTCATTTCTTCATATCGGGTGTGATTAATGCATTCTTTTGACATGTGTATGTATGCAAATATCTTTAATTTGCCTTTTTAAGAAAGTGCTCAGGTTTGAACCCACGGCCTCAGGAGTGTCCAGCATGAGTTCCCACGGAGCTACTCGCTATGCGCCCACTCTGGGGAATTGGTGCGGCCTGGTGAAGCCAGGCTCTTGTGCATAGTAAACACACACTACCACCACCAGCCTACGCCTCCAGCCCTCTTTTTTTTTTTTGCAGGGTATAGAATTGTTTTCCTTTGAGTGTTCTAACGGTGTTGCTCTGCTTTCTTCTGTCTTGTATTTGATGAGAAATCTGCTGTCATCTTGTCTCTGGTCTGGTGTATGTATGCGCCCCCTCAGCTTTTATGGCTTTTCTGCTTTGCTTTGGTTTGGGTGCCTCGAGTGCGATACACCTCAGTGTGGTTTTCTTCAGGTTTCTTATGCTAGAGGTTCATGAGCTTTTTGGATCTATTGGTTTGTAGTTTTAATAAAATATAGAAATGTTTGGCCATTATTTCTTCAAATGGTTTTTCTGTGTGGCTTTTTCCTCTTTTCTCCAGAATGCCTGTTGGAGATGTTCTGTGGGTCACTGATGTTCTATTCATTTTGTTGTTGTTTTTTGGTACTGGAGATCGAACTCAGGACCTACGCTTGCAAGGCAGCCATGGTGCCCTATGCTAAATCCCTGGCCCACTTTATTCAAATTTTAAAAACTTCTTTATCTGTGTTTCACTGAATGATTTCTATTACTATGTTAGTAAGCTCGCTGATCTTATATTCTGCAATATCTGAGCCATAGTTATTTTATTATTATTCTGGTTTTCATTTAAAACAGTTTGAGTTTTGTGTCTAGAAGTTGTGTTTGGGTCTTCTTTTTCATGTCTGCTCTGTCTCTACTTAAAACGTCAAACATATCCTTGTCTGCAAATTCTAATGTCACTGTTACATCTGGATTCATACAGATCACTTGAGTCATCTCCCCAGTATGAGCCATGTTTTCCTGTTTGTGTGTTTGGCAACATTCTATCAGGTGCCAGACACAATGCACGTTACATTGTTGAGTACCAGATATGTTTGTTTTTCTGTAAACCCTCCTGACTGTCTTCTGGTATGTATCATGTGGGACCAGTAGAATCCATTTGCATTCTGCTGTAAAGGTTTGTTAGGTAGCACTCACACCTGTGTGGTGCACAGGCTGGCGTCCATGAAGGCCAGAGCCTTCCCAGTCCTCTGGGCTGTGCCTGGGAATTCGGAGGCTCTTCTGCCTGGCGGAGGGACCTGGGAGTTTCTGGTGCAGTCTGGACATTGGGTGATGTGATCCACACCGATTCTTTAGGGTGTGTGTTTCTGTAGGCCAGGGTGATTCCTTCTGACTCGCGGTGGTGATTAGCATCCGGGGTGCTCCAGGGCCCCAGAGACCTGCTCTTCCATGTCCCACTCTTTCTCTGCTACTCTGTCCCCAAGTCTTTAACCAGCATGCCTCTCCGCTCTCTCTGAGCACCTCTGCCTAGGCTCAGCCTCTGCAGGGAGCGGGCTGGTAGTTGTGGCTTTCCCACCTTTTGGGGCCCATTGTCCTTTCTCAGCTGAAACCAGTTCCTGCTAAGCTGTAGCCTCCCCTGTCTTGGTCTGTGTCTCCCTGGTTCCGTATGGACACAGACCTGGTCCCTGTGTGTGTGGACAGTTACGGCAGTAGTACCGTGTTTCGGCTTTGCCTGTGGAGCTTTTCCTCCAGAGAGGGCCTGATGGGCCTGTGGTGCATGGGAAAGTGGACTGGGAAATTGGGTGCTGCTGTCGGGAGCTAGTGCCTTGGGGTTGGCACTTGGGGCCTCATCAGACTCCTTCCCTGCCTCTGGCCCCCACCCGTGGTGGGGAATCTGTGGCACCGTGGCACAGCGGGCTGTCTGTATCACTGAAGGCTCTCACAGGCTTGCCATCGCTGGCCTATACTGTAAGGACACGTTTTATGCCATTTTCTTATTTTTTATTTCAATTAATTAATTAGTTAATTTGCCTTGCTGGAGATTGAACCCAGGACCTTGTGTAAGCTAGGCTGGCTCTTTGCCACTGACCTGTACCCCAGCCCCTAAAGAATTCTGTAAAGATGATAATGTATTCCTCTCATACTCCTGTAAATTGACATGTACATTTTTAAAATCATGATTTACCATGAGTAAAGGCTATCATTTCCAGTAAGTTATAAGTATTAACATTTTTTTAAAATGTTAGAACTGTTCCTCTAAATATATCATCTGGAATTTAATACCAATCTAAATATAGTTTGAAGCCCACTAGCTTTGTTTTAATTCCTGATCAAGTCCATTTTTAACATTGGGAGTTTGACATCATTCTTTTTTCCTCGTTGGAGTCCATTTTCACCCCACACTCTCCATGAATTTAATTGCAGCATCCTGTGGGCCATGTGTTTGGTTCTGTGATGCCTTCATGGATTGTTCTGTATTTAATATGTTTGCATAAATAATACTTTCAGAATTTCTCATGGCCACTGAATTCTATTTTAAAATCATATTCTTCAGGATTGAAATAGCATCACAAATACCAGTAGCAAACAGTTTCCGCAAACAATGTAAACATATTAAAGACTGATAAATAAAATGCATAATACTGAAATTTTTATTTGAAGTGCATTCCTGTGAAGAGAGGCCCTTTTCTTTCCCTCTGTGCATGTTTTTTTGCCTCTGGGTGATAATTACTAGACTAAGACCAGTTCACGTGCTTTGTGTCAATAGTCTGGTATAAACTTGATTTTAAGGAAACCTGTGGCAATAACTCTTCAAAATATTTACCTGTTGTATGAACGGTATAGTTAAAAATCTCATACAGTACTAGCCGCTGCCTGGGTTACTTTTGAATCACCCCTGTGTGTCTTTTCCTGGTGCTGGGATGGAGCCCGATTCCTTTTCTAGTATTTCAGTGCTGACCAGCAGCACATGCTTGTCCCATGAACAAGACAAGCTAGGCTTTGTTTATTATTGCGCAGGATTTTAAATGCTTCAATTTATAAAATGACTTCCGTGCCCTTTTGCCATCTCAGCTCCTGAAATAATGTGCTTGAAATAGGACAGAACTTAGACTGTTCTGTTTTCTAAAACAGCATGATGACAGAACTCGTCTGCTGGGAGAGTCAGGGTCAGATTGTAAAGTGGGACTTGGTGTTTGTTCTTGAAGTTCTCCAAAGTCTTGGGGATTGGGTATCATCCGGTGCCTGCCCTGCTTCTGGGCACTGGGCTGTTCTGATGGCTGCTTGTCTACACTGGAGCCAGGCGTCCAGAGCTGGCCAGGACGGAGCCCCTCAGGGGACCTCTGCCGGGCTTCTGTCGTGCGGAAAACTGGCCTCTGCCCTGACCTCTGCCTCAGGACTTTCTACTTCCTCATCCTCCTCACTTCCAGGGAGAAGGAGTCTTCTTTTCCTCTAGACTAATACCCTCCTTGGAGGAGGCATCTAACTACAGTTGTGAGGGAGAGAGAGCCACTCAGTTTTTGGAGAATGCTATTATATAAACAGCACTACATTTAGTTCTCAAAACAGAAGAGAAAAGTAGCGTAATAGTTCAGTTTTCCCCAGCCTTGGCTGGATCTCGGTGTGACTGCTTCTCCATGCTCTCTTCAAAATGTGCCTAGCACCCCTGCCCTGGCCACCCATTTGGTGGCTGTGTCCTCCTTCCATTCCTTCCAGAAGGACTGACCCCCCGTGGACCTCTGTTCTTGCGCTGACTCCCCGGTTGCGTCCTTTCCAAGGGAAAACTCTTAGATCTGGCCTTGAACGGCTGAGTACGTCATGGAGACAGCCCACCAGGCCCCTGGGAGAGCTGCCCCGTGGGGCGTCCCCTCCCTCTGAGGACACCGGGCTTGTGCTGATGAGGAATACAAACTCCCTGCAGCACCCAGTGCCATCGCAGGGTGCTGCAGCAGCAGGATGGGCAGCGCTAGCTTCCTTAGCTCAACCATACGCTGCTGTTTATGTGGGCGTCCTGATCCCAGAGGAGTTGTGCCAGGAATGGAGAGGTGCTTTGCAGTCTGTCTCTATCTATAAGTTAGAAAAACACATCCTGGTGCAGCCCAGACAGAGCAGTCTCTTATGTTTTGAGATGGGATCTGGCTATGTTGCTCTGGCCCCAAACTCAGGGATCAAGTGATCCTCCTGCCTCTGCCTTCCAAGTGGTAGGGACTACAGGTGTGAACTCTCACGGTGCAAGACCACTTGTTACCTCATCGGTTTTGTGTTAAAAGTGCCAGCATATAGTAGCTCTTGTCTCATTGCTGGGACAGTGGATGGGTAGGATGGACACTTCCCATTTACAAACATGCCTGCTCAAGAGGCAATTCCGGTTACAGTTCCCTCTCCTGTCTTCCTTGATGACATCTGGCCCCGCTACATGCTTTTAAACTGTTCTTTCCCTCTCCTGGAACTTCAGTACTATTCCCTTCCTTCCCAATGTCATTGAGGATATACGTTCTAGGGTAACTCAGAAGTATCTGGCATTCTCAGAGTGCCCAACCCGGCCTGCCATGCGTGTTCCTGAGTCACAATAATTCACAGCTATACCATTTTTGTTTCTGGTGACCCCAAGAAAGGCAATGTGAGTGAAAGGATTTGTTAATTTGTATTTAATTTATAGCTTCAGTTATGATTGGTACTTTAGATACTAGATACTTAAAGGGTCATACTTAGGGTTTTGCATTTGAGATTAGACAGGCAGCATTGCAGTGCAGAAGGAATGTAGAATACGTTCCCACTAGAGCTATCAGACCTGAGAGACAGCGGGCCCAGGAACCTCGGGTGCACTGTGTTTGGGGCCTTCTATCAAAGCGTGTTCTGGGGCAGCAGCAAGACTAGCTGGATCTCCACAATTTGGGTGAGAAGTAGGGTTGGAGAGAGGGAGAGGGGTAAAGAGAAATGTGGCTTTATCAAGCCAGAATGGGTCTGGTGTTTGTCAAGCTGTCATCAAAGACTTGGGCAGCTTCCCAGCACTCAGGGGAAGGGTCCTGGGGTCAAGTCCCACAGACCACTCTCGTGGTTGGGTTTGTGTAGAGTGCGCTGGGATAGGGTGCAGGGGAACTGACCTTACTCAGGGTTAAGGCTCAAGATGGCTGCCGTTGTGTCAAGCTGAATCCACACAAAGTCAAAAGAACAACTGTGAAAGGGATTATTCCAGTCCAGTAGGGAAACCATATCCCGGACGCTGTGTAGGAAAGGTGAGTCAGAAAATCAGCGCTGCTCATCTACAGCTGACAGAATACCTGTCCTTCCTAGTTTAGGATTCTTATGAGGAAAAATGAGGGAGTGGGCTTGAACAACATTTTTAAAAGGTAAAATTGATTACACAGATAAAGATTGCATTATTGCAAGAAAAATCACTTTTTTCTTTTTTCTCCTGGCCTCTGCTGTGTTCTAATAGTTCACATTTTAGCACTGTTGATTTTTCCAATGTAAAAGACGTGCATTTACTGTAAATACCGATTGTATTTTGAAATCAAAATGAAATGATTTTCTGCCATTTGGATTATCTGTGCCGCTTTTCTCACGAATAATAGAAACCTGAATATAGATGATGATAATGGTGATGTCAATGTGTCAGCATCTGCGTGGCTTACAGAGGAACAAACAAAGTAATGGACGTGGATGTTAGGGACATTTTGTGCATAATAGGTTTAGGAGACCTGTAACTGTGTACACAGTAATTACATACTTGCCTGCTTAGAATTCAAGATAGTACTCTCCTCACATTCAGCATAACAACAGATGCCCATTTGCTATCCAAGAAAATACTGGAGACTCTGTCCTAGCTCATCAAGATATCTGTGCCCCACAGAGGGATGGCTGAAGCTAGATTGCCAATTTAAAGTGGTATTTTTGTCTCCTGAGCTCAAAGGTATGGGGATATCAATTCAGCTGTTAATATGTACACAAAATACAGGTTTGTGCTGTATCATCAAAACTGTAAATCCATGAGATCACTCTTAAAGATATTTCGAGTCACTCTGTACATCTCAGAGTGTCTTCGGAGTACGTCAGGGTCATCTGTAAGACCCTGTACTATGAGCCGCTGTGAATCTCAGCAAGGGGGTGACTTCATTTGGTCATGGAAACAATCCCCCCATCCCTTCCTCTTTTGCCCTTCTATTATCCCCCGTGGCAACTTTAATCTCAGTCATCTATCGATTGGCCTCATTTCTTATGTTCAGATGGTAATTTAATCGCTCTACTGATACTGTCTTGTACTTTCTAGAGGGATGGATGTTCTGGTCCACTCAGAGCTAAGTGGGGCCCTCTTTCTGCTCTTGTTAGCTAAAGCCAGCTCATCAGGGTGCAGCAGACAGCGGTACAGCTCATGCTCAAAGCACAAGGACCTGGGTTAAATCCCCGGCTCTTGAGAAAGAAATCTCATGAACACAGTTCAAAGCCCTTGATTCTTTTGGTGAGTCTAACAGAACAGAAAGTAATAACTGCTGTGCATTCCTCCGAGTATTTGTTCCTTCTCTTGCATCCCCGACACTTACCTTCCTTTGTCCTCTGCCCCCTCTAGGCCATCTGCTTCAGGTGGAGCCCTACCCCCAACTGTAGGAGTCTGTCAGTGTCACTCAGGGCTGGCTAATCAGAGCCTCAGTTTCCCCAGACATGATGCTTGGTTCAGACTTGGAAGTCTGACTTAGATATTGTAAATCTACACAATGACCCATTTCCCTGTGATTTAAAGCCTGTTCATCCAATCAGCATGTATCTTGATATTACATCACAGTTGCTAGGAAGATGTAAGGTCTTTTTCTCAATGTCTTGGAGAGGCCATTGCAGTTTCCTGCCTTCCAGTCTGAATGAAGGCAGCAGTGGAGGACAGAGGCTAAAGGACAGAGCTTGGAGTCAGAGGCATCTTTTGAGCCTTTACTTCACTATGAGCTGGGAGCACTTGTACCTGGTAGTTAGGTAAACCTGTATGATGGTTCCCTTTTGCACTAGCCTGGTTTGATTTGGATTTGCTTTCACAGCTGAACATGATAGAAATTGCATTTTGTTTGTGTATTGGGCATAGTTTACCTGTGTCTCTTCTCATTATTTAACAGTTTTGTGCATATTGTTGAATTTGTCAGAGGGTGGCAGGGAGGTGTATTCCATGATGTTCAGAAGCGTGTGTAGGCATAGTTTCGTCTTAAGTCTCTTGAATGTTCTAAACAAACACAGTCTCTTAGGTTCTGAGCAAAATATACAGTTGGATCTATTGATTATCTGTATGAAAAAGTAGAGCAATTGTTCTAAATATTGCCAAAGGTTATTTATACCTTACTTTGAAATACAGCCCTTAGGGAGCAGGTCTACCCATTCTCATGTTGGTCTTATACCAGTGTGGGAATGTACTTATTTTCAGGATGTCCCAATCAGCATTCCGGGCAGGATTGGTGGCAGAGGAAGCCTTTCAAGCTTTACATTTTGTTCTGGATAATTTGCGATGAAGACTTCATACACAGGGCTGGAGATGCTGCTCTATACTGAAGTGCTTGCCTGGCATGCACAAAGACCCTCAGCACATGCGTGATTGGTTAGGAGATAGACTCTGTTAGAGAACACATCCAGACATGCATATAGTGATGAGACAGATTCTTCCTCTAAGCGTGTCACACCTCGCGGCTCTTGGAGGAGGTAGGGGTGCTACAGAGAATCCCTCTTCATGTCTGATCTGAAACCCAGTGTGAACAATCTGGATTTTCCTTGCCCTGAGGTCTGTCATTGCCACTGCCAATGTGTCTGTCATTTTCAGGAAAAATTCCACTTCCTGTTTGGACCTCAGAGCTTGCTATTGCGCGAAGCTGACAAATGGTCCGAAATGTGCCTTCTGTGACTAGCTTCTGCGATGTTGTGTTTTCCTGATGATAAATTGGCTTTCTGTAGAATGAGAGCCATTGGAAGCATATGGCACAGCAGTTGGCTGCGTGATTTGTTTGTTTTGTTGCAACTCCAGAAGCTGCTGCTATTTGGCTTTGACATGCCCTTGAAAATCCAAGATGCTTTGGTCATTGCATTTGTTATATTAAAACTGATACAAATTTCAGTTGGACTTGCCTTGGAAGACAGCCTTCGCATCTGTGTGTGTTTGTGTGTTCTGGACCGGCTCGAGATGAAGGGACAAGATGTAATCTGTAAAATAGCATGAGGAAAGTAATCAGGGAAGTTGTGTGCAGAAATAAGGCTTGTTATTTTATAGTCCGGGACATTGTTTTATGTTCCCCCGCCTGAAAAGCAGATCAGGTGCTAGGACTTTGTAGCAACTCTGAGCTCGAGGTGAACGGTAAGTGATCATCAGATGATCTGACATTGTGTAGCTCAGGAAAGACAGAAGGGCCAATCTGAAGCCCCATTCTGAGTATTGCTACTTTATGAGATATGATCAAAAGCACAGTGACAGTTGCCACTGAGTGCCGTCCAACAGAAAGGTAGCTCTTAAAATGTGAAGCTGTGTCCTCAGCCATCTTATTCAATGAATCGAGCACTGTGTGGCTTCTAGCTCTACCCAAAATCAGCTTGACCGTGAAAGGTCAACATTTTGAATTCATTCAAGACACTGAAGCAGCTGAGACAGCAAAACTAAAGACACTCAGGAAAGAGGACTCCAGAGCTGCTTCAGGGCCTCCTGCATGCTAGGGGTGTGCTCTGCTACTGGGCCACACTCTAGACTCAGATTTACCATTTTACCATTTATGTATGTACACAAGCTTGTATGCCTGTATTTATTTGAGGTGGAGTCTTGCTCTGTTGCCCAGGCTGGCCTGACTAGACTCAAGCAGTCCTCCTGCTCCAGCCTCCTGAGCAGATGGGACTGTGGGTGTGCTCCACAGCCCCTGGCTCCATTCTTCATTTAGGATAAATAGAGGTGTGTAAAGTTACTCCTTTGAAAGTATTGAGATCTACAGTGGCAAGAATCTGGGGGTTCCTTTTCCTGAGAGGAGATGCCCCAAAATTGAGCCCAGCAATGGGTGCAGTGGGGCATTTGCTGAATCCAAGTGCCATCTGCCCAGAAAGGCTGCAGCGTTTGGAAGACCCGAGAACATTGGAATTGGTATTCTACCCCACAGGATGGACCCAGATGAATGACTCAAGCCTTCCCCAGGACCTGGGAGGGTCAGCCTGTGGGACTGCACATGGCCTGAGACACAGCAGGCCTCAGGGTGGCCAGTGTGCAGCCCTGCAGAAGCCCCTCCTAATGTGGCGTCTTCCAGGATGTGACATGGAGGGGAGCCTCAGATTTCGTCTGTAACCTTTCATTTGCAGTGTTAGTCACTTAAAAACAGTAAGGTTGCCAAAACATAGCAATTAACTGAAAATAGATAGAACAAAAGATCGTGAAAACAGAAGCCCTTAGGTGACCAGATATTAGAGCTGTTGGGTTTAATATAACACTACTCAAAGGACTTTAATACAGATAATTAAAACATTTGGGGAATAGATGACAAGACGGAAAAATTTTGCAGAGAATTTACTACATAAGTAAGCATCAACTGGAGATTAGAGAAAGAACACCTATCATGAGAAGATTCATTGGGTTGGCTTAGCAGAAAAGCAGGGGGAACTGATCAGCCAGAATTTGGGCAGAAGAATGTGTTTGGCTGAAGCACAGAGAGGAACAAAAGAATAGCGAACACAGGAAGGAACACAGGAGCCATGGCCGAAGAAGGTCAGGGCCCTGTCATCAGAGCCCCCGGTGGCACAGTGATAGGTGTGGCATTCAAACTGATGACCATGGACACTTTCCCCAAACCGACCGATACCTTTAAGCCACTAATGCACAGAGGAAAAAGCTACAAACCGAAGCATGATAAGTGGAAGGAAAATCTTGACATTCAAAAGGCAAGGAACGAAAGACAAGAGAAAGGGTGACAGGAGGCCAGAGACCAGGGTGACTGGATCTGCCTGTCAGTGGGTCCAGGTCTGGAGACTCTTGACCAGTGGGAAATTTACACCAATAAAAATCAAGTGTAACAAGGAAATAAGGTCATACTTTTTATCTACATAGTAGCATAACCTCGAATTATGCAGAAGATGCAGCATTAGCAGCGTTCTTGCTACTTGGCTGTGCAGGGTAGAGATTTTTCCCCAGTACTGCAAACAGAGCAAAGCATAACAGAGAGGAAAACCCCAGAGGTTGTGAAAGGGAAGCACAGAGCCTGCAGGCCTTGGGAAAAACATAAGTGGTTTTGTGTTGGTATCGCTTGCAAATTCAGACCCTTCCAGTCCTTTCCACTAGGACAGATGCCTTTTGTTAACTCAGCATCCTTTTTGAGGAACGGAACTCCGGGGAAGACATTTGGGGAGCTTTCTGCAGGTGAAAGGTGACATGGGATGACCCCAGCTCTAAGTGGTATCACAAATTGACAGCAGCGTATTCTGCTGTAGAGCCCCAAGTGCAAGGCCTGCTGAGGTCATGGGCTTCAGAAGGAGCCTGGGCAAGCAAAGGCCTGCCTGGAAGAGTGAGGACCCCATCTTCCTGCCCCAGCTCGGGGTTCACCCAGCGAAGCAGCCTCCCACTACCTTTCAGAATCATGATTCGGTTTCGAATTCCCCAGTGCCTCCCCGAGGGGATGGAGACACAATGTGCCTCTAGAAGGGAGAAATAGAACTTGGAAAAAGCGAAGTGTTCGCAGAGCCTAAAATATTCTGTACCAGGCTGGTTCTCTCGGGATCTGCTGTTGTCCACCAGATAAACAGCCTCAATCAGAGAGCAATTTCTCTAATCAGGTTTACAGCGTTGAACGTGAGTGAAAACTGATTTTGTAAATTGTTAGTCAGTGGAATTACACTTCAGTCTGCTTGTCTTTTCATTCCAAGAAGGCTTGCTAATGAGAGCAGGTGTTGGGGAGAAAATGAGCTGTAAAATATTCTCTTTCTCTCTGTCTCTCTGTGTCTGTCTGTCTGTCCGTGTGTGTGTGTGTGTGTGTGTGTGTGTGTGTGTCTGTGTCTCCCTACCTCCCTCTCCTTCTCTTCCACCTCTCTCCCACCTCTCTCCCACCCCTTCCCCCTCTTTCTCTCTCTCTCCTATCTGTTGGACCCAAACTGCTGAATCAAGAGTTGTATCCAAGGATACATTTCAGGATTTCCCTCCAAAATTCTACAAAACAGAAAATTTGAACGGCAGTATTTTTTTTTTTATGGATCATAAGAGTCTGAAAGAAAATAATTCTTATATAAAATAAATGATAGATTTGGTTGCTTTTAAAGAAATGCCTGTTTATTTCTATTCTTTTACTGTGTGGCCACTGATTTTTATTGCTGAGATATATGGGAAGTAAGAGCATACTAGTTAAAGAATTCTGTGAAATTCTGATTTTGATCTCTTACTTTCTGTCTCTCTTGGCTGGAGTCAGAATAATGAGGCTCTGATATGTCCCATCTTTACCCTTCCACAAAGGTTCTCTGCTAAGAGTCCTGTGACTCTTCTGTGCAAAATTCTGACAGGTCTTGCCAAAAAGAGTTTCCTGTAGGAGTTAATTTCACTTTACTTGAAACCCCACTGTGGGAGGAAAGTTTGTAGTGTGAGGTACCGGCCACTACTTAAAATGCAGGTACCAGAACAGAAGTATCCTTTGCTGGCTTCCTAGCCTCAGAATACTATTTAAAGATGAATCTGATGTCTGGACAGACACACAGCAAATTGTAAGCAGTTGGTCCCCTCTGAGGCATGAAATTAAAGGCTGAGAGGGCGGGAGCCTTTTCGTCTTTATAAACTCCTGAAGTGTTAGGATTTTCACTCTGACATGTCATTTTTTTAAGAGGAGACTTTTAGTGGCCCGGAAGTTTCCCATGTAAACATTATGTTGTTTTTCAAGAATACCAAAGAGAAGTTTCATTTCTTATTAATTCATCTAGAAGGTTAAACTTTTGATCTTTGATATGTATGTTTCCAAAGAAATAAGTTTAATAAATAACCATTATATATGTGTGTAATAAAGCATAATGTATTACATAGTGCATTGTATATACATTACATATGATAGGTGTAGTGTACAATATATGAGTATATGTGTATCTCCTGCCAGCGAACTGCTCTAGGCGCATGGGCGTTTTATATATAATTGTTTTTAGGGGAGCTTAGTGTGGCAGTGTATCGTTGTAAACCAGCTACTTAGGAGGCAGAGGCAAGAGGATCGCAAAGGGTATCTGAGCAACCGAGCAAAAGCCTGTGCTGTGGCTGCGTCCTCAGGCAGTCGCAGGTGGGGCCTCCTCAGAGGTGGTTGCACCTAGAGTGTGTGACCCTGGAACTGACTCATGGGCAGTGCTAGGATGATTACTCTTCAGATTGAGGGTGTGAGTGCTGTCTGTCCTGAGAAGCCTGGGTGAGACCTACGGGATAGCAAGAGCTGGGGTCGTCTCTTTGTTGTGCTACCTTGTGCCCTCCGTGAACTGTTTCTCCTGTGCAGTGCTTCCCTGGCTTGGAGCCAGCCAATTATGGACTGAAAAATACACCTGTGCTCCTGTAACTTTGGGTGTCGGGCATTTTGTCTCAGCAATGAGAGAAGAAACTAAGACTGCCTGTCTGGAATTTAAAAAGGCTGTGGATGCAGCTCAGTGGTAGAGCACTTGCCAAGCATGCGTGAGGCTGAGGTCAGTCCTCAGTACTGTTTAAGAAAACAGTTCCTGGGAGAGGAACGAGAAGGTACCGTATACCCCAGAATAGTCCTGAGTACAGGTATCCCTTGTTATCCACTGGGGTTTCCATCCCTCCTCAGTGGATACCAAATTGCTGAAAGCTTACATGGTGTGAAATTTTCATATAAGCTGTACACACCCTCCCTTATACCTTAGATCCTGAGTGTAGATTACTTATGAAACCTACTGAAATGTGAATTCTATGTAAATATCTCCCTTGCCATGTTATTTAGGGAAGAGTGACAAAAAGTAAATCTCTGTTCAGTTCAGACAACATTTTTTCTAATTTCATCCCACTGTTGCTTGACTCCTCTGCTGTAGAACCGACAGATCTGCAGGGCCAGCTGTGTATGTGTTATAAGTGACTCGAGGTCATGCAGTGACATGCCTAGCATGCAGTGCTCCATGATGTGTGTTCTCACAGAGAGAGACTGCCAGGGGGGTGTGGCTCAGGAGGCCACATGCATGGGGAGCTGTCTCACCCAGGTGTCTACTCTGCACCTGTAGAATGGTCTCTTCCCTCCTCTGTCCTCCATGCTTGGGAAGTGGAGCTGCACAGGAAGGAAGAAGATGTGGGACAGTCTTGGTGACCAAGGCTAAGACACTGACCAGCCTTTGGTGCCCATCTCCACCCCTTTTTAGTTGACCAGTCTTTGAGCAGTTTAGTTCCTCTTGCTGAAAGGATTTATTCATTGGTAGAATGGAAATAACAGGACTGAAGTCACCTCGAAGTCTGTTGGAGCCCACTGAGCTTTTGTCAGTACGAGGAGAACGGGTCAGCTTCTTGGTCACTCAGCTCCCTGAAGCCTTTCAGAAGTTAAGTTAAAGGTGTGTTGTTTTGTAGGATAAAACCATAGCCATTAATTTGCGGGACATTTCTTCTGGCTGGCGCACAGACTACTCAGAGAGACATTTGTGTGCCAAGTAAGCACAGAATCAAAG
Source organism: Fukomys damarensis (assembly GCF_012274545.1). Lineage (NCBI taxonomy): Eukaryota > Metazoa > Chordata > Mammalia > Rodentia > Bathyergidae > Fukomys > Fukomys damarensis. The sequence goes on from NW_022900942.1 coordinate 65,867,382, forward strand.
GGAGAAGGAATAGCCTAATTCAAGAGTTTAATGTTGCCACCCGTGTGACCGGAAGTGGCATCAGCAGAGTGGGCTATGGGGTTCCCATGCCCTGGCTGGGACCCTGCTCACCTTGGGGACCCAGGGTTACTTTGGTTTAGTGTTTGCACCATGGGTATAATAACTCTTGCTGGCCTGGTGTGATTATGTAGCTGCTCAGTGTGAAAAGGGCCTCCCTGAAGGTCAGGGTTGGCCCTTCCCTCTTTAGAACATGGAGCCTGAGCTCATAAGTAATTGGTGAAGACAGTGATCCAGTGTTCCGGATTCCTGCCTGCCTTCTACAGGAAGAGAGAAGGTTTCTATTATCCACTCTGCTCTGGACTGAGCTTACTTACATATGTGATGCTGTCTATGAAAATAAGACTAAACGGGATAGCAAGATTTAGAGGCCCGCAAACTCCAAGACGTGCAGCTTGACTACAATGGAATTTCTAGAAAAGGAAATTAAAGTGTTTCAAGCAATGTCCGTGAGCTTTGGCACAGTTAGAGGGCATCAGAATGTGCCTGCTTTGAATGGTTCCACAGTCACATGGGCAGTGGGTGCCTGTCCAGTGCAAGGGACAGCAGCTGTGCCCCCGTGTTCCTGCAGGAGCAGTTCTCTCCACACAGCAGGCTTACGGAGGACTCGCGGTGAGGGTGTTCTCTCCTGGCCGACTTCTCTCACTGCTGCTCCTGAAATGAGCTCTCCAGGAGCCCGTGGGTTTGCAGTGCCTGCCTCTGCCCTGGACCTTCCCCGTCTTTTTTCCAGCCCTTGGGCAGTCTCTTGTGGGAGGCTCATCCTGACCCCTGCGGAATTGGTCATTGGTTCTTTCCCTGCTGTGGGAAATCAGCAGTGCCGTGGGTGGAGGGAGTGAGATGGGCGCGGGACAGAAAGATTGACAGACGGCCCCACTTAGGGGGTGGCCAGGCCTGGTGGGGGGCCCCGTGCACCCGGCCGAAGATCTTGTTCTTTGTCCTATAAGCAACGGGAAATTAAATTTTTAAACCTCGAAATAAAGCAAGTAGATTAAGTTTTTAAATGGTTTCAAAATAAGCAGCCTACTGTCTGGGTGGCACTGTGACCCTGTCGCAGGATAGCGGGTTGGCTGTACCCTACATCTGCAATGCTGGCCTCAGGGTGCTGCGTGGAAGAAGGCTTCATGCAAAGGCTGCAAGTTACAAGAACAAAAGATGATGATAAACACATGGATTTCATGAAAGAGGAAAGACAGGTGGCCGTGCTGACCTTTCGTGCTCAGGACAGCCAGCCTTCTTCAGGACTCTCGGTCTTCTGACTGGCTCTTCCTGCAGGCTCCCTCACTGCTGGGGGACAGAGCCCCTCACCCCCAAGCTGCTTTACTCCTTTGTGCCTGGGACTGGCTCCTGGGTTCCTGTGCTCATTACCTTGTCCATTAGACACCCATTGTCTTTTGTGTATTGCCACAGTACTTGAAAGCCATCCCCTGAAAACCGAAATCGGAAGTGTGGATGGAACTCAAGGTAGGATTGCATTGGAACTTTGACTCACGAACTCACTTCGTTCACGAGGGAAATCAGGTTGGTCAGTGAAGGCTCAGGCTCCTACACAGCCTTCAAAGTCTCTCTCCTGCACACAGGCAGATCTCAGTGTCCTCAGGGAGACACCGGCCTAGGATTTTTCAGTGCACCCACACAGGAGAGGATGTGGTCATGTTCCTTTAGAGCTCATTAAGGGTTAGATCTGTATCTGAGACCATCTGCAAGCACAAGTGGCTGGCATTCAGGTTGTAACTCAAGACACTGCAAGCTGGGGACCAAGCTTTCAACACCAGACCAGGGAGAAGACAAATCTTCTCCTTGAACCTTTGCACTTTTTGGAGTTCTGAGGCTCCTTTGGCTTGGCCCTCAGTACAGCATGCCAAGGTCCATCTCGGAGTTCACTGAAAATTTAAATCTTTGCATAGCCTCCCTCTTCTCCAGTTGGAGGGGATGATTCCAGGTGATGGACAAGGATGGTCCCACTTGGGAGAGTGCAGGGTTTTCCCACCAGTTTAGGTTCACAGTGTGGCCCTGGCAACCTGCAAGGTTATGTTTTTTTTTTTTTATTAAGATGTAGGTTTTGAAGCAAACTCTGCTTTTATTGCTGCAGTGGGAGTTACCAAGTTAATTTAACTCAATTTAATTTGAATGGATGTCTCAATATATGTAAACTACCTAGCACAGAGATCTTGAAAGTGGTACAGGGGCAAGGGACAGTGGGGGGTCATGACCCTTGTGTCCCAGCTCTGTGAGTCCTGTGTGCCCCTCAGGGAAGAGCTTTGCTCCTTCTGTGTCAGGCAGCACCCTGCAGTATTGGTTTCTGTAAACTGCCCTTCCTGCAGCCAGCATGGTGGCGATAATATACGGACAAGGTCAGTGGGAGTTTATATCCTGGAGACACTTTGGTGAATTCTAAAGTCCTGCCCCACGTTGTAGAAAATGTGAAATAGAAGTATGAAGTGTGATTAAAAACATACAGAGTATCTTTAAATTGAAATTTTATTACAGTAAAAGACACATTGCCATGAATTTCCCTCAAAATATTCCCTCTGGCTTCAAACACACATCCATCCCATCATACTTAGCACTTTCTGAGGCAGTCCTGGAGTCCGCCTTCGGAGTGTCCTTAGTGTTCTGCCCTGGCTGCCTGGATGTCCCGAATCAGTCCAAAACGTTTCCCTTTCATAGTCATGTTGACTTTGGGGAGGAGCCACACAGTGCCAGAGCCAGGGAATAAGGTGGAGGAGGACACAGCACCGTGTTTTCACAAACCCGCCTTTCTGTGGGATGGCGCTCAGCAGTTGTGTGCAGCACAGTTTTGATCACCCCTCCTAAAGACACTCATGAAAGAAGACTGCCAGAGCTCCTTCAGACAGTGTCAGGACAGTGGGATAAGTGCATCCGAAATGAGCGTTTTGAGCGAGACTAATGACAATGTATCTTTTATTGTAATAAAGATTTTAAAATTTAAACATTCATTATATGTTTTGATCTCCTCTTGTGTATACATGAAAACCAAGCAGCTTCGCTTGTGCTCTGCTATCTGCTGATTTGCCCCGTTTTGTGTAAGCCTCTGTGAAATGAGTTCTGTACAAGCCAAGGCCACGCATTTGAGATGCACATGTAGGATGCACATCTGTGCACTGCTGGGAGCAGTAGGTGCGATGCCCGTGCCAGGCTCCGGTGTCTTGGCTTCCTGCCCTGCTCTCCTGGTCACCCCCAGGGAGAACCACTGTGTTCTTCAGAAACCAACCCCACTTCCACCCTGACCTTTTGGGCACCTCCGCTGGGGCAGCCAGGTGCACTGTGACGCCCCAGGGTGGATGTAACCTGTGGCCCAGGGCCAGCAAACCCACATTCTCGCCGGTTTACGTGGGTTTACATGAGCTTCTGTCCTGTACTGGCCCAGGCCACTGCTGTGAAGGGACTCGGACTTCCAGGGCGGCTGCCAGAGGGACCCAGCACCTTCAGAACCAGCAGCTTAAAGCTAGGCCATCCGAGCTAGGGAACAGGGAGTAAATTCCACCCTGGCAGGAAGTGTGCAGATTTGGGGCTTTTACAGCCAGGGCCATCCCCTGTATCCATGGTTATCCGCAGTCACCTGTGGTCCAACAATATTAAATAGGAAATTAATTCACGAATTTTAAATAAATTTAAATCTGCTCTGGTATATCATTACTTGTTCCTGTAGGAGCTTTATTGTTTCACTGTAGCACGTGTTTATATTTCATTATGAGTTATTGTTGTCACCCTCTGCTGTGCCTCATGTATAAATTAAACCTCCTCCGGGCTCTGTGTGAACAGGAAGGAAGGTAGTATATAGTGGGCTTGGCACCACCTGCAGCTTCGGGCGCCCCAGGGGTCCTGCACTTCCCCCGAGGACTGCTGTGCCCGAGACTGCCCGCTCTGAGGGCTCTGGCCCCTCTGTGCCCAGCCTGCTCCCCTTCATGCTCCGCCCCCACCTTCCTTCTGCTTCCCGAGGTGCCACCCAGGTAGAAACTGAGAACCGCGTTTTCAGGGAACCTGGGCAACAGCTGCGGTGCGGAGCATGTTGATATGGGGCTCGTGTTTGAGGGAATGTATGGAGCGTTTCCTGGTCCTTATTGAGCCTTTCTACCAGGCTCCTCTGCCTCTTAATTGGAGGGAGGAGGAATAAATCCAGCTGTGCAGTGGCCCGACCCGCCTTTTTCATCCCATCTCCCGCCCAGGCGGAAGTCCCTGCTGCAGCCTGAGACTTGGGAAACCAGTGCCAATGTCTGCGGCTCATCCGCCCTTCCAGATGCAGCAGCTTCGGCTCAGCCTCCTCCTGCCCCTCTTCCTGTTGTTCATCTCGTCCCTCTGGGTCACTTGCACTCAGCCGCAGTGCTCAGCGCTCTTATTTACAGGGATGCAAGCGGCGCCACTCGGGGTGCAGGGTGGTGATCTAGGCCGCGTGGTGCTGAGGGGCATCAGAGGGGCCTCACGTGACGCGTGAGCACAGGACCTGTGCTTGCAGCAAGGTCGCCTGGGGCCGTGGTGCTCTGGCTCCTGGCCAAGGCCTAGCCTCTGGCCTGTGTCTGAAGGCCTTCCCTGCCTCTGCCATTTCGGAGAACTTAGGCAGGCCACGCCTTCCAGCGGGCCTGTTGGACCCTTAGCCGGGTTGTTTTCTGGCACAGGTGGCTGCTGCAGCTTACAAATTCTCACTCTCCGGCCATGACGTGGCTGTGTCCTCCATCTGACCTCATCCTCCTGCAGCTGTGGTCCCCCTGCCCTCTGGCAGCGGCTGGACCCTTAGGGCTGCCTGAGACACACCTGCCTTCCTGCAGGGGGAGCTTTCAGCTTCCGCAGCCCCGGCCCCATCGTTTTCACCCTCAAATTCTGGTCCCTGGCTGTGAGCTCGGAATAAGCGCATTCTGCCCGAACGAACCTGTGATTTCTTGGCATCTCTTAAACTGCTCTGAAAGTGTGTTTTCTTTCTTGCTAAACTGGAGATTTGCAGTTCTCTAAATCCCCTAAAAGTATGTGCTTTGTGCTTTTACGTTTCTGCATCTAAAGTAAGCAGAATAATGATTAACACTGAAACACACTCGGTATTTATAGTAATATGAGAGCTGAGTGAGCCTAACAATTACTCACCCAGGGTTTCCACGCCTTTAACATTTGAACGCAGTGTGGCTGGGTGTGGCTGGGTGTGGCGGGCTCTGCAGTTGGCAGCGTAGTATTCTACAGTGTTACACTTCAGCCCATCCGCATTTTCTACCACTAATCTTGGGGGAAATTGAAATGAGCCTAAAAACCTACAAAGTATAGCTCAAGCAGGTCTGAAAACCATCAGACTTTGAAGGCTTCTGTTGTGCTTACTCAGAGGCCAAGGTCGGGCTTGGTTCTCCTGGGTGGACCGGGGCCGTCTGGGTGGCATCAGGACACGAGGAGGACACAGGACTCTAGAGGCTCTGCAGTGTGTTTGGACTCACAGTCTGGCCCCCCGGCCCCAGACAGTGGGATAAAGATTTTTTGATACTGGACTGTGTGGGGACATCAGAGGGGAAAGCGGGGAGGTGAGGAAATTTTGATACAGACAGCACTGCTTACCAAGGAAAGACTGTGGGCCGTATGTTTAATCGGACATGGGGAGAAGCCCTCCTCTCCTGGGTGCCTGAGATTCCGTATTTGTTGGAACTTCTTTATTGTGCACGCAGTCAGAGGGAAGTGGGTCCCTGAAAGGCAGGAGCCTTCAGAGTACGAGTCCTTGAACCGTGGGTACCTGTGGCAGCCCTGTGAAATCAACAGTCCTTGCTTCAGAATATGAGTTTTTAAAGCATAAAATAAAATCTTTAAGATTTCTTAAGTGAAACCAATCAAATCAAAATGGAAGTGTCTAGACCTAAACAGTGAAATCAAATTGTGATACAGAAAATATGTCACTGTCTCTCAGTGCACCTTCCGGCAAGTATTGCTCTCCGCTCTGACAATTCCCAAGTCGTTAACGTGGCATGATAATGCCAGGTGAAAAACTCTGTCATTGTTGGTGACGAGGGACGAGTGCTGCCAACACTAGCTGCGGCCTGCGTTATAGTTGAAGGGATTCTTACATTTACCTGGATGGTGGTCAGCATTATGAGAAGCTCTTGAATTTTACCGGCGGGCCTCTCCTGTAAGGCTCTCTGATTTAGCCGTACAAATTGTTTTTGTTATTGTTGTTCTTGTCCACAGTGCTAGGGACTGAAGCCAGGGCTTTCACACTGAGCAACATTCCCCGCTCCTTTTTATTTCTGTTTTATTTTCTCTACATTTATTAGGACATGTTTGCTGCACATGCTGAAAGCCTTCTCAATGGCGAGTCGGTCCATGTATGCGACACACCTCAGTTCTGTCACTTGCCCTCAGCCTCCCATCCCTACCTCTTCCCTTCATCTTTAGTTCTTCTCATCTGTAGCTGCTCTGTCTCCCTAGTTCTTAGTATCTGTCTTTCATTTTGCTGTTTAAATTATTTATACTTGGGTTTCTCATGGAAGAATCCGTGTGACACGTGTACTTGAGTGTCTGTTTCACTTGACAGAAGTTTCTCAGGCTGGGCTCAAACCTGGGATCCTCCTGCCTCAGAGTGCTGGGATTGCAGGTGATCGCCATCCCTGCGAGTGAGCTGTAGAAATTTGGGCATTCTGCACTGCTGCCAAGACTGTCAGCTCTGTCCTGTGCTTCGGACAGGCAGGTGCTCAGTGGACACACCTGGGCCACGGCGCCCCATTGCCTCCCTTCAGCTCTGAGAGGAATGGTTCCTCTTGCAAGATACAGAAGCCGGTCCTCAGCCTTGGGCCTTGGCGTTTTGTCCTCCTGGGCAGTCAGCAGATGTTCCTGGCCCTCTCCCAGTAGATTCATTATCAGGAGTCGCTGTAGAAACTTTGGCCAGAAAGTGAAAGGTACAGAGACCTGCTACAGAAGATCTCTATAGCAACTACGGCTTGCTGTGGTCAGACTTAGTTTTCTGTCTTGAGGTTTGGAATAGAGACAAACTTGATAAAGGGATTAGTCCCCCAGTTTCATTATTCTTTGGCTTGAGCGCTTGTCTTTTCATTGAAAGTGTGTAGTATAAACTATGAGTTTGATCGGGTTACCTGAGTTGTGGTAGGTAGATGATAGTGAAGCTCGAGGTTTTAGGTTTTTAAACTTCTCAAACAGAGTGATAAACTTTCCTTGCTGATGGGCACCTAGCATCCATCATGAAGCTGCTGACGACATTGGTCGTGTTCCAGACGCAGCGCCCCATCGTGCTTCCTCTGGGGCTGTGCCTGTCCGCTCCCTCCGAGGGCCTGAGCCCTGGGACTGCGGAGCCATTGGCTTCCCCCAGGTGCGAGGTGCACTGGCATCATCGAGAGAGCTCAGGGCCTGTTCCTCCCTTTCCCTGGAGATTGGGACACATGCAGGTGTCTCTTCAGGACCCGATCAGGGAAGAGGGTGGCTCTGAAGTGCAAGGGGAACCGAAGCTGGAACTGCACTGCTGCATGGGTCCTGAGTCCTGGGCAGATGGGCCGCTCTGGCTGATCTTTGGACACTCCTGTAGTGCTGCAGGCACTCCGTCTGTGGGAAGGCCAGCACGGCCCTCACGACCTCGGGCTCTCCTGCAGGCTTGAGCTGTGCAGGGACTGCGTGGCCACCCTGGAGGTCTCCTGGGGCCTGCTCCCAGCACTGGCTGTCTCCTCCTTCCCCGTGGATGTCTGAAGGCACAGGCTGTGTATTGTAAGGGCCTGCAGCTGAGTTTGGGCTCAGGGTGCCCAAAAGAAACGCACAAACTGACTTCTGTTTTGGCTGCTCTGGGTTTTTGCTTTGTTACATTTACTGTCCAAGACTTAATTTTTCACAGTCTGAGAGATTGATCCCAAACTATGGAGGCTCTTTAAACAAAAATTTAAAAATAATTACAGTCCAAGATATGCTGCTGTTAATCCCCCTAAAAAAGTGCTCAGATACCCTTATCCCGCCATTCTTGTACTTTCTGAAACAGTTTTGAATTCCTATTTTTCAAGTGTCCTGGTTGATTCAAGTCATTTACATCAATTTCTGTCAAATAAGAACATGACAGTGAGTCCTCATGCGCCTTCTTATGGCTTCCTAACTCAAAGTGACCACGAAAGGGAAGCGTTGCCAGTCTACTCAGGACATTCAGGCAGCCAGGACGGTGCAGCTAAGACACCAGGAAGGAGGGCTCCCGAGCTGCCGCAGGAGGTGGTGAGGGCAGGGAGAAAGGAGTGAAGCGCAGCGGAGCGTTGCGAGGGCAGTGGGTCTTTTGCTTTTTAAAATGTGGACATTCCCCTATTTTTATCACACCTTATAAATCTAAAATACTTCTATTTCTCCTGTTTATTTCACCAATTACCAATCTGATAGTTCATTTTAAATAGTAAAGCGATGGAATGATTTTGATTTGGGATTTTATCGATCATTTAAGTCTTCTTTTCCCCTGCACAGTTTTTCTGTATTCTCTGACTTTGCTTCGGTTTCTCAAGCACACTCCAGCAGAGCTGCGTCTCCGGCAGGAAGTCCCAGGAGGGGACGCAAGCTTTCCGGCCCCGGCGGTCCTGGTCAGTTTGAAGTCTGACCTCTGTGTGTGCAAGGTGGGGGTTCAGCTCCTGGATACCACTTAAAGCACAGTGCAGCTCTTGAGGGAAATTTCATAAAAGCAGTGCCTTCAAACCCTGCAGAACAAAGGGTCTAACGCAGACTGCCATTACTTTTGGAAGAGTTCAGTTGCTTTTATGGAAAGCCCCACTGGGGTTCCTGCAGTGATTGTGCAAATGCTGTTCACTTGTGGCTAAATTGTGTGTGTGTGTGTGTGTGTGTGTGTTCAGGGATTGAATCCGGGGCCTTGATGTTGAGCTACATCCTCAGCCCTTTTTAATTTTTATTTGGGACAGTCTCCCAAATTCTCCAAATTGCCCAGGTTGGGCTCAAACTTGTGATCCTCCTGCCTCAGCCTCCCAGAGTGCTGGGATTACAAACATACATCAACATGTCACAGCTTCTCTGGTTTGCTGGCCAGTCTTCCTGCATCACACAGTGAGTGAGGTGAGTCCCAGCGGGGCCTCCATCCCCAGTAATCGTCATTCATTCCGTATGTACTTCCCACCTCCTCAAGTGTGGTCCAGTTTCCTTCAGAATTATCCTGACAATAACCCTAAAATTGCATTAGCTGCTCTTCCTGCCCAGTACCTCTCCCACCCAGGGCTCTGTACCACAACATTGTAACTTTGCCTGGCAGCTGTGGGTCATGTAATTGCTTAAACCTCTTCACCCAGAAGCTCCATGGCCGAAGGTCCACGGCCGCGTCCTCCTTGTGTAGTCCCATCTCTTGCTGCCAAGTTTGTAGAACAGGTGAATGGTGAAGCCCTGATCGCCTTCTGCCTCCGGCCAGCTGCTCATGCTGTCTCAGCTCGCAGATGCCTGCTCAGGGGCCCTAGCCCCACCACCGCGAGTCCCCTTGGGGGCCCCGCCCATGCCTCCCTGGCTGTGACACACTGGGCAGTGTCGTTGTCCTGCCCCAGAGCGGGGCTGGACCCAGGGTCCCTTGCACAGAGCCTGGCACACGGTGGTAATAAAGACAGGTGTGCAGGTGGGAGGAGTGATGGGAGAGAGGTTCCCAGGGTCCAGTGGCCAGGCCTTGAGTGCCTCGCTTGGAAATTTACAAAGCCATTTGTGAAATATCGGAAGTTTGCTCTTTCTCGTGCTGTCATCTAAATGAAGAAGAAAAATTAAAGTTTCTACTAGAAAGACAGGTGTGTGGTTTACAGATGCATCCATTATCATTTCTTACACACAAGGCAACAGAATAATCGATTCAACCACCGAAGGAATGCCTGCCAAATCCCAGATAATATCTAGGTTTGGGGACAGAGAAATATAAGGCTTAGTATTTCTTTTCTGTCCAATACAATGTAGTTGTCAGCATAGCATGGGATCCTGGTTCTCCTGCATCCTCTGGACTCAGTGAGCTCCCAGCCTTGTAGTATCCATTCAAATAGAAGCTCCTTGCATGTAATACACGGAACTTCTCTTATCCTTTCTCGTTTTACCAGTGTCACTGCCTTGGTTTGATGTCCCAGGACATTTGCTCTGCAGTGTAGCAGGAAAGGCAGCATTATGCATGTACAGACAGAGTGTACGCGCGTCTGCGTGATTGTCTCACTGTCTAGAGCACAGCAACTGCTTATATGAGTTATTCACAAAAATATGGGGCGAACAAACGAAAGATAAATCAGTCTTGAAGAGAGGACCTCAGATCATCAGTATTTCTAATTCTTCTCCATTTCTTCTTTATTTGGAGATTTTAGGTGTTTGAGGAGTTGGGTTCAGATGTCACGTTGACCAGAGGTGGAAGGTGGAGGTGAAGCTCCCGTGTCAGCTTAGGGGCTTCGGTGAGGCATGCTATGGATGTGTATGTGGGTTTTTGCTGCATGGCCTTGGGCATTGGATCCAGTCGCTGGTCCCTTTCCTGTTTGGCTCTGTTCTCCTGCTCTCCTTCCTGGCCCCATGAACCTTCTTTGTCCTGCGGCGCCTTCCCACCGTAATTTCTGCTCTGGAGCCAGCGGTCCGGGATAGATCACCTCCCCTCCTTGGCTGTGGGTGTTGGGTGTTGTGTTCCGTGATGGATGCTGACCAGTACACTTCCCAGTTCCTTAGCAGCAGCAGAGGTGTCTTGTATGCAAGTGAATGCTGGCCGACTCTGCGTGTCCCTAGGCTGACTTGTGAACGGGGACCCTGCCAGGTAGACCATGCAGTGAACTTGGCTTGAGCTACAAACATGTTTCTGACCCCCACACTTTTTAGCACTTAGTAGATGATATTTGTCTTCACTAGGGTTGTATAAACTAAGGGAATTGGACATCTGTTTTGAATAATTTAACCTTAAATCACATTGTTGAGTACAGCCACAAGTATTATTGTATTGTTTTGTTGCATTAGAAAACTAAGAGAATAAACAGTATCCTCTGGGCTTCTGAAGAGACTCAGCTGATTTACTTGTTTATATTGTATTAAATATCTTACTTAGATTCCTGTTTTTCAGTGGACCACGGTAGTTTTTAACAATAGATTCTGTTTTCATCTCCTTATCTTTCATTCTGTCACCAAGTCTTTTATTTACTTGAGAGAAAATAGCAGAACTAATTTTGACTTCCTACTGTCCTTGTAAACATAGTAGGTTTTGATTTTTGCGTTTTAAATAAGAATTGCTCATGTAATTTGAGAATTGATGAGTTTTCCTCTTGAGAGAGATAATTTGAAACTGAAATGACCCTAAGCGCTGCTACCACCTTGCTTTGTTTCTATTTTAAACTTTCTCCAGAGAGCACTTGGCACAGACAGCACTTACCTGACTGCCCTGAGGATGGGTCCTGGGTTCAGGCCTCAGCCTGGAATCAGACTGACCAGACTTAACTCTGTCTTCTTTGTGACCGTGGGGAAGTTGTTCTTAACCCTTCTGAGCACAAGATAATACTGGCGTTCCTCTCCAGGGCTTCTCGCAGGGACCAAATAGAAGAACGAGCAGAAAGTGGACACATGGAGAGGGCTCTGTGTGTGTTCTGGATCAGCAGCAGCGGGCCCAGGAGGCCAAGATGCTCGCCAGAGCCCAGAGCAGGGAAGGCTGAGGGCTGGGGCTTCTAGGCCGTGCTCTGTCCCCATCAGCAGCCTCCGTCCCCACAGTAAGGGCCACTGGGTAAAAACCACCAGTCTTGACCATACGTGAGGATGAAATCATTGTTTTCATAGCTGGGGCAATCGCTTAGTATTTCTCAAGTAGTAAATATTAAATCAAAATATTAAAAAATCAGAAAATACAAGACAATGTCCAGACACTGGAGTCATAGGACTCTGTTTTCCAGAAAGCAGAACATCAGTGTGCTGACGTGGACATGGACGTGGGCATGGGTGTGGGTGTGGAGGGGTGCGTGTGGAAGAGCTGTCCTGGCTTTTCTCCGCTGAGGGAGAACTCTTAACTGCCCAGCAATGTGTTGGCTATTATTGCTTAAAGAAATAGGAAGAGACTGTTAATAAGAACAAAAACTCAACTGTTTTTGCTTGGGTAGAAAGAATTTTGAAGGAAGATGCTACTGGCTCTCTGGTAAAATTTTATGGGTGTTTGAGTGAGAGGGGAAAGTGATTAATTTTTCCCTTGAAACTCGCTTTTTTGTTATCTTTTTTAAAGTAAAGAAGAATTTTTAAAAAGGAAAAGAGAGCTGAGTCTGTGTGTAAATAGAAAATAGTTTTTAAAACTAAAATTGGGCTATCTCGTTCTTTTCTGTTGTCAGAGCTAATATATAGAGTTTTCCCAAGCATGGTTATTTCCCATGTAAGCAGATCAATTCATCACTAAATGAGTACATTTTGACAGAAAAGTAATAAAAATGAAAAATTTAAAGTAGTTAAAATTTATGCAATCTGAAATTTACCCAAAGAGAAAAATAAAATATGCTGGAGACAAGAGACCCAAGCTCAACTCTTTAGAATCCTAAGAAAGATGAATTTTAAAATCTTAGGTTTTGTTGGGATTGTAAGAAGTTCTATGGGTTCTAAAGAAGAAAAATAAACTAAAACTCAATATGAAATGCAATAAATGTAACTCTTTCCTCCAAACTTAGGCGCAGTAACAGAAATACATATTTGAATGTTTCTGGATCATCCACTTAAGAGAGAAATACCAAGATGCGACAGATTATTAAGCCATTTTAATGAACCTGCAACTACTACAGGTTGGAAACATTAGGAGGGAGAGAAGGCCAGATGTTCGTTCAGAATCTCTTTACAAACAGTAAATGAAATGTCTCCGTGGGGTGTCTGGTCACGGGATAGCCAGAGACACCTGACACTGGTGGAATATTCTTCGGAATCTGCAATATTTTTGCCCCCCAACCAAAAAACAACCAAAAACCAAAACCTGAGCTTTATTCTGTCTGTTCTTTTTTAGTCAGTTTCCCTGTCATTCACATTTTCTTTCCCTGCTTTCTGCTCTCTATTCTGTTCCCTCTCTCCTTCATATGTGTACCTAGGTATAATACGTGTGTGCGGTTTACCCAGTACACATTGACCCAACTCACTATTATGTGATGTCAAACATTAGTTTAAATCACATTACATTTCCAAGTACTTCATCCTTCTTTTGAATCACGCATCCAGTTGAGCACCTTAGGAAAGACACAGTAATTTCCTGTGAAGCATTTTCAGTGATATAATCCACAGTTCAGCCCATTTAAATATTGGTAACAGGTTAAAAATTTTAATTGTTTTAAAACATCAATTATGAAAATGTTCAAAATATACACGAGCAGAGTGTAGTTCTGTGAACTTCATAATCTCAGCACCCTATGCCTGGCATGGTGGCTGAAAATAGCAGGAGAGGTGGTGGCTCTGGGACCTGCTGCTGGGCTGGGCTGGGCTGGGCTGGACTAGGGTCAGCGGCCAGGCAGGCAATACTGCTTTATCAGAGTCAGTGTGTGTGTTTTTGTGTGTGTGTACTCCAGAGAGCCCAGGTTCTTCTTCCTGAAGCTCTTCTCGCTCCAGAGTTGCTCCTGACCAAGCAGCAGCCTGGTGTCCTGCTGCAGGAACCATAACGCATCCTGGGGTCCAGACCCAGCTCCTGCCCAGTCGGAAGGTGCAGGTGGGTTATGTAACCAAGCCACCACCTCCCCATCCAGCAGGTGTGTAAGGTATAGAGGAGAGCCTGGCCTGTGCTAAACATCATTGGAACATCTCGTTGCTTCTCATAGAAATTGTTAGCATATTTGCTTCAATTATTTGGAAGTTCTTAACAATTGATTTTATAAGTAGAAGCAGCAGCTCTCACCACCACCATTAATTATTACATCATTTTAATTTTTTTTTTTTTTGGTACTGGGGATTGAACTCAGGTCCTTGTGCTTGTCAGGCAGGCACCAGAACCACTGAGCTAAATCCCCGGCCCTTTAATTTTTTGATACATTGATTTCATTAGTGTATATTAAGTATTCAGAGTATTGGTTTTCATTGTTTCCGTGATTAGAAATAGTATATTAAACTTGGTGTGGTGACACATGTCTATAATCCCAGAACTCTGAGTGCTGAGGTGGGAGGATCTTAAATTCTACCTCAGCCCAGGCAACTTAAAAAGACCTGTTCTCAAAATAAAAATTTAAAAAGGGCTGGGAATGTTGCTTGGTGTGAAGCAAGGTTCAACTTCCATTCCTGTCCCACCCCCCAAAAATTTAAAATTCAGCAGTCTTGGTAACATTTCAACATGTAAATCACATTGTCTTTTTTATCCCAGGTTATATCTAGATGACGGTTTATATTTGAAAATTATGTTTAGATATTGAAGATAAGTCCAAGCAGCACCCCCAGTTTGTGTTACTGGCCTTGCTAGGAGCTGGATCACAGCACCCTTTATAATCCTAGGATCAGATCCCGGTTATTCCCTCTTCCTGCCCTGAACCCAGATATATCTGGGTAAAAACCAGGAACAAGGCCAAAATATGTTGCATCTCTACTTTGTACTGTTGTAGATAGCTAAGTTAGTTAGAAATTATCATAAGGCAGTTAGACAAAGCTGGGCCTCAGCATAGAAAAAAAAATTGAGACACATTCACTAGTTAGCAATGTAAAAAGAAAACAGGCGTTACTTCCCCTAGATGAATAGCAGTGATTGATACTCTAAATAGACATCAATCTCCCCAGCTCATTTCCTTTCCAGAAATTCCTTGTACAGGACTTATTTTCCCACTTGATCCGTGTTTAATCAATATTACCTGGTTGACTGTACTTGTAATCTCATTGCTTGATCATGGTTTTGTCCCACCTCTTGCCCACCTTGTAATTTTCCACTGGGTCTTAGAGTTTTGTCTCACCTTGAACCCGCCTCACCTTGTGGCTTTGCTCAGTAAAACACCTTTGAAAGGTGTGGTGAGCAGACAACCCACTTTCTGGTCCCCTTCTGTCTAAGGAATCTATTTTCTCTCAACTTTTTCCTACTCTTCCCTTGTTCCTAGAATTCATTCTTTGATTTTAGAGAACACAAACTCACATTTCAGATATCTAGCAGGATGGGAGTGACAACATTTCTTCTGCTTGGATTATTTTTGCTTATTTAGATACCATTTTTTGATTGCTTGTTGCCCTTTAACAGTACCAGGCACTCGTAAGGGGCATTTTCTGTGAGTTGTCTCATTTAATTCACTGAACAGGATCTTTGAACTAGTAGTCTCATTCCATTTCGTGGAGAGTAAACTGAGGCATGGAAAAGCTAGCTGTGTTGAGACTCTGGTACTGGCCTTTGCCCTGGCACCCAGCCATATCACTGAGCTCAGAGACCCTTCCTGCGTGCCCCGTGCTCGACGACAGGACTCCGCTGGCCTCTGGCTGGCTGGCGGGCACCACTGCTTCCTGATGTCACGGCTCAGGTTGGGACTGGTTTTTGGGGTGCGGAGCTGTGGGCTCTTGGGGAGACTCTGAAAGTCCTGGGCCTGGGTGGGACCCTGACCCAAGCTCTGGGGTGTCCTTGGAATGCTCCCTGAGAGAACCCCCTATCGAACTTCATGTGATTGAACATTTTACATGCGTAAACATCGTACTCATGCTAAAATTACATCTGGCGTTTGCTTTCATTGAAATATTTTGGATCAGTGGAGAGAAGAAGTATTTCCCAGGCATCTTATCACTTAACTATATTTCTGTGATTATTACTTGTATCTTGATGTCTTTTCTGATGAATTAATCTGAGATTTGACTTTTACACTGGTTTGATGACTCACAAGCCTGATATTGCATCATAAGGTTCAGGAGGCCATCAGTTTGGAATCCTCTGCTGGCTTGCTGAGTTTTAAGCTCCTTCGCTCTCTCTCTCTCTCTCTCTCTCTCTCTCTCTCTCTCTCCTCTGACTAAGCAGGGGAGACCAGGCAGGGTCTGTGTTCTGACCCCTGCTCCTTTTTCCCACCTCAGAAGTATGGGAGCTTTTGCTAGCTCCTCATTATGATGCTAGCAAGTTAAGTTGGAAATGTCAAAGGTGATGCACTTCACAAATATTAGTTCTGCATTTTATATAAAAGCTTTCTGCCTTATTTATTTATTTATGGGACTGGGGAGTGAACTTGGGCCCTTGAGCTTGCGAAACAGATGGCGGGACCACTGAGCTAAATCCCAGGCCCTCTGCCTAATTTCTTTAGGCAAATAATAATTTTGCTGGGAGAGTATTACCAGATATATGTGTGGGGCAGAAATTATCCCTGAATCCACAGTAAGGGGGGAAAAATAAGCGAGAGCATATGTTGTGATGGTTTGTGTCATTCTGAGCTTTAGAACGAAAACAAACCTATTTCTAAAGATGTCAATCAATAAAAAGCGTGAGTATGAGAAATTAAGCCAGCTCCTAAGAAGATTCTCCGCAGCCTACCTGTCAGTCCCTCACTGTACGTGGAGCCCATTCCTGAGACGCAGTCATGAGCATCATGAAGTGGTTAAAAGGTTGTGTTTGCTTTCCTGTTTGTTTTTTACTTATAAATTACAAAACATCCACCTCGTGTTTTCCAGCTAAGTCACTGAAGTGGTTTGTCTGAATGACACACAGTAAGTAAGAGGCTCCCTTGTTTTCCAGAGGAGAGCACTCCCTGCTCTAATTGGAATTCCCAGGGCTTCCCCCTTCCTGGGAGCCTTTTCACAAACTTCCTCTTCTCTTGGGGTAACCAGGCCTCCAAACTCCTGATCAAGATTGGTGAGCAGCCCTAAATCCTCAGCTCCCCCAGCTACCTTAGCTTGCATGTGTGTGAACAATGGCCAAGATAGTGGATCCAGTTTGTGAATTCTGTGATTTTTAAAACTCTCCCTGAGCCAGAATCCAGGTCTGAGCTACAGGGGTCTTGCTGAAGGGAAAGGCTGAAGGCTTTTTGTTTGTAGTTCTACAAATGTCTCATTCAAACAGTGTGCCCAGATGAACTTTGCTGTTGTGAAAAATGACTGCTCAAGGTGAAAGGTTGTATTCTTGTCAGCTTAGTACCTTTATGAATAATAAAAATAGCCATTTAGTTGTGCTGTGAATCACTGACTTGATAATTGAATATCTTTTGGAGTATTTAACATAAATGTCTTACAGCATGTGTGTGCACATTCAATATGTATGATTTGTGCTTATTAATTTTACTGCACTATTAGCGTTCTGTTACTGTAACACATACCTGAGATAATCAATTTATAAAGAGAAAAGGTTTACTTGGACTTACAGTTTCAAAAGTTTCAACCCATAATCAGCCAGCACCACTGCTTTGAACAAGGCATGTGGCCAGGCAAAGCTGATCACCTCGTGGCTACCTGCAGTCCCCAGCAAGAGCTCGTCCCCAGTGACTTAACATTTCTGCCACCCCCAATAGTGTGAAGCTGGGACCAGGCCTTTCGCACAAGAGCTCTGGGGACGCCAGAGCCAAACTTCAGCAAGCAGATAGACTGCTGTGGAATTTCCTTCGGGAGAACAGAGTGCCAGGCTCAGCAGCATGATGTATAGGAATGGCACAGGCTGGGATGAGCCTGTCCCACTTCTCTTCCTGGCCTCTTACAAAGGGAGGAGGTCCTGTTGGAGGCCACAGAGTCTGGCTGGGGCCTCCCTTTGCTGTCCTACTGCACCTTCACTAGCATAGCAGGCGCGGGGCACAATGTGGAGCAGTGGCCCAGAGGCTTGGTGGGTGAAGTTGAGAATCCCCAGGAAGGTGAGAGGGGCATGAGTTGCTCTGATGCATGGATTTACTTCCCGGGGCCTGTGGAGCTGGTGTTTCCTGTTTTGCAGAAGGGAGGCAGGAGCTTATGCCCGGCACCCATGCCGGGAGCTGTAGGTGGAGACTGGGGAGTCTGGTGCTCATGGGCGCTGATGAGTGGCTTAAGGGGAGGGCTTCGCCGCGGTGGAGGCTGCTGCCTGGGAGCTGTGTTCCATGAGTTCATTTATTTTTCCAAAGGCCTTTGGCTTCCAGTGTCCTGTGGTCTCTCATCAGAGATGACTCTTCAGCAGCCTTGTCAGTCTGGGCTTTGGGAGTGGGAGGAGGACTAGAACCTGCTGTTTTGACATGTGGGGATGAGCTCAAATTGTAGAGGACGGAGAAAAACAAGCTTTCTTCCTGAGCATGCAGGGCTTCTGGGCCTGGGTTCCTGGACCAGCTCTGCAGTGTGTCTGGGAGCCCTGAGGGCTGGCAGGTCCGGTACTTGGGTGCAGCCATGCGGGTGTGGTTATTCATCTTGCAGAATGAAGTCAAGGCAGACAGAAACGGAGTGCCGTGCGCACACACAGGCAGAGGCAGTATGATACGTGTGTGTGTGTGTGTGTGTGTAAACAAGCATAGACACACACAAGGCATTATACCTGTGCCCTGGGATGCAGTGTACAATATATTTTGTGCTGTCAATTACAGGAAATACTTAAAAATTCTGATGTTAGAACTTTGTCTTGGAGCTGGAAGATAGAAGCCTTGAGTTCCTGGCCCTGTTTGACCCCTTCCCGGGTCCCTTTGGGGCTTCACTTTGCCTGTGGTTCGCTTAGGACCTCGTTGTGCTGAGGATTCATGAAGTTGAGTGTATGGTGTGCAGAGCCTAGGCCCTAGGTGGCACGTTCCCTTCCCTGCCTTCTTGCTTCTTAAGATTGTCTGGTAGACGTGCTGATTCTGATGTGGGAGTCCTAAGCCATGAAGTCTGATGTGGGAGGCCTGACCCTGGGCGTCCAGCCACTCACCTCCCAGAAGCAAACAGGAAAAGTCATGGAGGAATAGGAAAGGAATTTAATCCATGTTGGTACATTGGGAAGACAAAGAGTAGACGTCCTTACTCTTATTTTCAGGGGAAGCTTTGAGCTCTATGTTCAACAGGAGAAACCCAGGGCCAGGGAAGAGATACTGCAAGAGCTGTGCATAACAAAGCAGTCTGCCCAGATGTGGCCAGTTGGTCTTTATTTCAGCTCTGCTTCGGCAGTGAGGCGCTGGAGATGTCCTTGTCACAGGAGGGTCCTGGAGATGGCCAGGGCCGCCTCTTTTGCTGCCCCAGGGTCTTTGCCACCACTCGGGGTGGTGACATTGTGGGGTGACGCGTCTGCAGGGTCTGCTGTTTCTGAGATCCAAGGTGTTGCAGCTGCGGGACAGTGAAGGGGGGACCCTTGTAAAAGCTGGCAGTGGAGAGTCCCTGAAAGTCTTCAAGGCGGGTCAGGTAAATTTAGGGTTAAGGTTGTGTAGCACCAGCTTTAAGACAGGCCCACCGTTAGTGATTAGCAGTCAGGTCATGAAAGGGACATAAAATACAGAGGCTGAGATGCCACGCTTTGTCCTGGCTGAGCTCACTCCTGGTCTTCATTCGCCGTGGCTGCCAGAGGTTTTTCTCTGCCTGATTTTCCTCCTGGCCTGGAAGCCAGTTCTCTGCATCTCGAGGCTCAGGGTGCCCTTCCAGTCTACATGTCCACCTGTGCTCTCTGTTTAGCCACTGCTTCTCATGCCCCTCCTCGTTTCTTTTCTCGACTTTCTCGTCATCAGAGGACAGGGTTACAGACGTTACCTTTGGGTTAAGAAACCAGAGGGCATTTTCCCCATTTTTTTCCTTTTTATTGTCTTGTTTGCTCTTCAGTGAAAATGTGTCCATTGAGCCCTGTGTGGGCCACTCCACATCGCCAGGTTCAAAGTACTTGAGAATGTTTGGAAACAGTACTTTCATCTGTCCTGCATGTCACTATTCCCCGAACAGCGCAGAGCAACAGTGATTCACACCGATGTCCGTATGTGAAGCATTTAAATCATGGAGACATGATGTGGGCTTTGCAAAGTCCTAGGTTTACTCCCTGCACCCTGGGGAGGGGGAGGTAAGGTAATAAATTTCCAGGCAGATATGCGTGGATTCTGTGTGAATACTGTGACACGGCGTCCTCTTATAGAAAGGATTTAAGCACCATGATTTCCGGGTTTCCTGGGTCCTGGATCCAGGCCTAGCATGCTGTGTGGATCCACTGTGTGTGGGAGCCAGCATGCTATGCCACCTGTGATGCTTTGCTCTGACCCAAAGCCTGTGCTACAGTGTGCTGTGCAGACCGGAGCGGACCCAAATGCTGTCTGCTCTAATCAGGCTGGTATAGACATGGACAGCGAGTCTCGAGAAAATGTTCATAGGAATTTGACAGATTACTATGATGTTGATCTAGTTGAATAAAAACAATTGAATTTTGTATATCCGCATTTTATTCTACCAGCAATCACATTTATGATACTTTACATTAATTTGCTGTGAGATGCATTGGACTTGAACAAAAACAAAATACCCTGCTTCTTTATTTTAGATCATTTGAGAAGTTGGGCTCTGATTAGCTGAATTCCCCTGCGTGGGTGTTTCTTTCTTTTGGTAGGAGGGTTCAGATTCAGGTCCTTGTGCTTGTGAGGCAGGCTACAGATCCACTGCTGAGCTAAATCCCCGGCCCCATTTGTGTTTGTTTCTGAATTGGACAGGATAAGCTCAACTCCACTTGGGGATCTGTCTGCATGGATGGGCCTTACTGCTATCTTGTGGAGCTTTTGGTCCCAAATCCACAAATTTGAGGGTTTGACCACAAAAGAAAACTGGAGCACAGACTCCAAAGGAAAGAAAGGTGGATAATCTCTTCACTTTTGCTAAAACTAAGAAGGGTTGAGAAAGTAAAGCTGGTAATGGCTTTAAAGTTCATAATGTGCCACTTCTTACCCGCCGAAGTGTGGAGTAACACCCGCTCTTTATGGAGAACGTTTCCTTTCTTGTTGTTCGCATAGTTCTTCAAACGTAGGATGTTAATGCGTGCAGTTTCCTCAGCCTCGACCACACCAGTGTGGATTTTAATGATGGGCTAGAAAGGAATAACTAATCCTCCATAGTTATTACTGCTGCCCACCACAAACAATGGCAACGATAGTCTCATCAAGAGCGTTTGCCAACCAGTATGATTAAGCTAAATTTAATTCACCCAAAGACTCCAAAATGTGAGCATTGCATGTTCTCAGAAAAGAATTTTCCTCTTTGGGAAAACCAAAATAAATATTCTTAAAACCTCTGGAGCCTGCATCTGAAGCTTGTCTCCTTTGAAGGTTATTTTTCATGTGCCTGCAACGCTGTATCTTCTGCTTATATACCAGTGACTTAAGGGTGTTTTGTTATCTGAATACAAACAAAATTTCCATGCGAATTTGAACTATGATTGCTTTTACTTGTGTGCTCAGTTGGAGTGCTTTTTGTAGGGGGAAAAATGGAAGTAAGGAAGTAACTACAGAGGGATATCCAATTACTTTGTGAAATGCCTCTCCTGACAGTCAGAACACTGAAGTAGAAGGTGAAAATTAAGCATTCAGCCATAAAAAAAAACAGACATAATGGTTTAAAATTGAAAATCAGTGCTTTGAATTCTTCAGTTCTTTATGCATTGGTTGGTGAGTTAACTTCCCTTTCATAGCAGATAGGTGATAAATTCAAACAATTAAAAGACTTTCTCCCTCCCACTCCCAATTTCTTTATGCCCAGCTGGGACTTTCCTGCAGAGTTCGGGCTGCTAGACTTTGCTCAACACACACACTCATGCCTGCTTCTGTAAACACTGTGGACAGCAGTGGAACCCGCTGTGTGGGCGGAAACACCACCTTCTGCATGGTGAAACCATGAGTTAGGTCTTCATGTCCACACCTGGAAATAAGGACACCCTTCTCCTAATTTGCAAGGACAAGAATTGAGTTGAAGGCTTCATAATATCTTATTACATAAAGGAAATTTAAAAATTCTTACCAGGTGAATTAGGATAGGAACAGAAGATTTGGGGAGGGAGAAGAGAGATGGGAGAGAGGCAGATAATTAAGAAGTGCCACACATTTAGGTCTGAGGTACCAAAGTTATCGTAGTGATTGTCACCAGCATGTATTGAGTTTGTACTTTGTAGCAAGCTCTGTTTAAATGCACTTGAGTGCACTCACCATTTATTGAGGGGGGGTACAGAGAAAAAATGACCACTCAAGCTGGCAGACTCCAGGGTAAGTGCTTGCTATAGAAACAAGACTTTCCTCCAAAAATTCTGTGTGCTCAGGTCAGGGGTTGATTTCTAGACTGTGTGGAAGAAGAGTAGCTTTGTGTGGCTGTGCAGCACAGAATTCAGTCCTTAGGGTCAGAACTAGTTCAAGATGTAGTCGCTACACCTAGAGTAAGCATTTTTACCAACACATGTGCATTCCCAGAAAACATCCACTACTTTCATAAGACTGCACATTGAAAAAAATGGGGAGAAAAACAAGACTGAGGCGAGTCACTCAGAAGCTGTGCAGCTTTGTAGCTAGAGAAACAATGCAAACAAGGAAAACCCTAACAAAGTACCAGGGCCAGATGGGGGAACTGGTTGGTCTTTAGCACTAGACCCTAGGGCTCCATCTCCTCTCCTCTCTCTCTCTGTTGCCTTCCTGGAAGTCTTTCCTTTTTGCCAGTTTAATACTAGGATCCAGGGGCTGTCTTCATCATCAGTCATTTGTTCTTTTTCCTTTAACACATCCCATCCAGCCTGAACCACCAGATGGGACAGTCCTGTGTGTACTACCTGTGGTTCTGACCACCCAGCAGCAAAACACAGGAATCATGGCCCCATGTGAAAGTGCTGAACCCAGAGGAAGGGAAGCTGCTCTTAGATGTGCCCAGACAGTTTAACTGAGTGGAGAGAACAATGGCTCTTGAGACCATGAAACTTTTTCTTGTCACTCCTAGTGTTAAGGGACAAGAAGGTGCTTCTGCAGGGTTGCAAGTTGTTTGTGGAGGCTATCGTGTGTTGGTGAAGTATCCCCTTTATTTGAGAGAAGATTTGCTCCTGATCACTGTACAGTGTTGATGTCCTGCCAAAAAAAAAGGCACAGGAAGCAAAAGTGACTTTTGTGTTACAGGGATGTCACTCCTCTGCTAGTCTGCATGACAGAATGACAGTTCATAGCAAAGCAGACTATATTTTGCCTCAAAGAGGGACAAAGAGAAGGAGAAATAACTATAAAGATTAGGGGCCCTTGATTCTAGTAATCCTGCAATGTCCCAGGATATTCCAAGATTCCCAGTGGCTGCTTGCAAGTTTAGATAGTACCTGACTCTGTATACAAGCATTGTGACAGCTCAACAGTCCATCTGGTAATCTATCCAACCACTAAGTGTTTAACTGACAGGTAGCATATACAGTGTGGATACAATGCTCTACAGAGTGATGATTCACTGCCTTG
Organism: Fukomys damarensis; assembly: GCF_012274545.1. Lineage (NCBI taxonomy): Eukaryota > Metazoa > Chordata > Mammalia > Rodentia > Bathyergidae > Fukomys > Fukomys damarensis. The sequence continues at coordinate 65,890,622 of NW_022900942.1, forward strand.
GCAGAAAGCCAGGCAGCATGAAATTTCATCATGCTATTGTTTACATTCTTTATACGTCCAGATTTTTCATGGAATATTTCTGGATCTCAGTCGGCTACCAGTCACTGAAATCATGGGGCTACGGTTTAGATTTGGATGTCTCCAGACTCTCATGCTCTCATAGGTGGGGCTTTAGGAAGACGATCAGATCATGAGGGAGCTGTACTGATGAGTGGAGTTAGTGGAGTCATCAACTGATGAGTTCAGCAGTTGAACAAGCTGTTAGCAGGTGAGGTTGGTGGAGGTCACTGAAGAAGTAACCTGAAAGGGTGCATCTCCTTCCCTGGCTCCTCCCTTCCCTCTGTCTCCTAGCTTCCAGGATGTGAGCAGCTTCTCCTCCACCAGGTTCCTCTGCCATGCTATTTCTGTTTTAAAGACAGCCAGCCATGGACTGAAAGCACGAGCCAAAACAGACGTCTCCTCCTTTTAAGTTGTGGGTGTTGTGCATTGAGTGTCAGCAATAGAAAACAATTGAGACGTAGATGGCAGAACTGGACCACAAGGACTGCTCTGTGCATAAAAGATCAGCCCTGAGATGTGCCCAGCTCTGTGTGCTGTGTGTCCTAGATGACTCAGGGAGCCGCCTGGAAAGCAGCCCAGTGGGTAAGCACAGGGGGACAGGCCCCGTGGCTAGGAAGACAGTATTTCTGGGGACCCGGGTGACCTTCAGAATAGTAGCTTTACAGAGGCACCGACCTCCAGTGGTGGACAGAAAGAATCACCTCTCTGTAAGCTTCGAGCGCATTGTCTTCACGGCATGTGCTGTCGTCCTGTTCACATCGCCGTCTTTGTCACTGAGGTCCTCAGGTTGAGGAGCGATTTTGTGGCAGGTGGTGGGACTGTGGGTCTTGATGATCCAGAGCTGACCCCATCTTCATCACAACTGGTCACGGATCGAGGAGCAGAGCAGACTGTGGCAGCATGTGTAGTAGAGCAGCTTGTATTTTACTAAGAGCACAAAAACATTTTTGTTTCGTTTGTTTGTTTTTTGGGGGGTTGAGACAGGGTCTCACTACGTAGTTGAGACTGACCTGGAACTCACTATGTAGCCCAGGCTGGTCTCGAACTCACAGCAATCTTTCTGCCCCAGCCTCCTGAGTGCTGGGATTACAGGTCTGCGCCACCATGCCCGGCCACAAAAACATGTTTTTAACCCAGCATTCAAAACCTGCTTTGGCTCAGTTTGCATGTTTTGAAGGTTTTCGCCCAGATTATTTCAGTGACCCTTTCTCACCACTTGGTTGTTCTCTTAGGCTGACCTTGAACTCCTGGGCTGGACCAGTGGTCCTGCCTTACCCTCCCCAGGAGCTGGGATCTCAGCAATCTTCCACTATGCCCAGCTTCTCTTTCTTTCTTTTTAAAAAAATGTATGAGTTTTGTTATATTAAACAATATGCACTCAACAGGAAAATAAAATATTAACATTTTAATACATAATGAGTGTTTAGAATAAACCCCAACATTTTCAACATCAACTGTTTACCTGCTTGCAAAATCTAAAAATTAACAGCAGAAATAAATTCCTGTGTGGACTACAGTGAAAATACAAACAAGACTACCACAGAAATAATCTGCTTCAATTACTACTCCTAGGGTGTTCTTCATATGACACCAGACACTAGCGTGTTCCATATATGTGTCTCTCTTACAGTGACAGCATGTGTGCTTAGCTTCCTTTTCCTGTCTGGCAGGCCATACTTGTCACCTCTCTTGTCTTCTTCTCTTGTCAGGAGCTTCTATTACATTATAACCATGTGCACTTAGCAGGAAAATAAATTATCAAATAAAATATCAAATATGTAATGAGCATTTAGAGTAAACATCAATATTTTCAACATTAACTATTTGCATATTAAATCTAATACATAACAAAACAAATTTTTAGGTGACCTACAACAAATATACAAATAAAACTACCACAAAAATAATCTGTACTTCATTTATCACATCTAAGGCAGTCTTCACACATGGAAATGGCATGTTTCATAGACAAGTATTGCTTATACTGATAGCATGTGTGTTGTGTTTTCCTGTCTCCTTTCTTAGGACACACTGGACACCTTGCTGGTGTTTCTGTTTTCTTCAGAGGTTCTTGTGGTGTTTCACCAGTCTTGACCAGTCTGCTCCAGAATTCTTTTGCAGAGTTTCTGGGGCAGAGATTTTCCTTCCTCTGTTGTAATTGATTATTTATCAATTCTAATCCCAATCCTCTAAGAAAATTTCCCTGTGATATTTTGTGTGTGTTTTTTTTTTTATAAATTGTGAAACTATTTACGGCTGACATCTTTAGGATGGAGTAAAACATAACCATTGGGCATTGCTTTGTTTTGAGTGACATCATAGTTGCTACATAACTCATGGAGGACATCTGTCCCACGTTCATTTTGTTGTAAAATGTGACCATTTCTGATTTCATTTGTGTTGGGGATTCGCTACCAGTCTTCTTTTCTTTTTTTGTGTGTGGGGAGTGTGTTTTGAAACAGGGTTTCATTATGTAGTCCAGGCTGGCCTTGAACTATGTAACATAGGCTGACCTTGAACTCACAGGATCCTCCTGCCTAAACCTGCCAAGTGCTGGGGTTGCAGATGTGTACCTCCACACCCAGCTTTACTTATCGCGGTGAGCTTCACTCAACATGGTATAATGTTGACAGTATCAATACTAGTTGGTTTTTATTCACCACATAGGAGTCCAATGTTATATCTTTCTGAAATCCAGAGACGGTACTGTACATTTCTCTGTTGTGAACGTGCTACATTTTTTCAGGAATCTCTCCTTTGTTCTTTGGAATAGTTCCTGTGCTGATCAACTGGTATTCTTTTAGCAAATGTAACGTCAATGGGTAACTTGTGAACCAGTTGTCAGATGTGACATTTTGGTTACTTTTTGAAATTGGTGCAACATGTCTGTTCACATGCTGTACAAATACAGACCTGGTGGCTGAGTTCCAGAATAAATTTCTAAATTCAACTGTTTTTTGCATCTACCAGGGCATATATTTTTAAACTGTATTTTGAAGGTTTATTTGGCATATATGACCGAAAGCTTTAACAAACACAAAATAATGTAAGTTGTTTGTCAACTGTCATGTGTTCAGATGGTGTATAAATTGCTTGACAGTTTGAAACAAAGCTTTCAAAAAATGAGTGAATAGCAGCCAAATTGGCAGAATTTTTTCTCTCTCGGCAGGTCTTTGTCATCAAAATATAGGCTGTTTTGAAGGAAATCAAATACCTTGCAAGTCAGTATTCTAAAAAGCTCAATGCCTAATCTGGCACTTTTCCATAAATCCTTTAGAGTCTGGGGATTAGAATGATAAAGTCCTGCTATGAATGATTTTAGTTCAGATAGTGAGGTGTTACGATAAATTTTTGTTCGAGTATTACCATTGATGCATATAGAATGTTTTACTTGTATTTCATTTTAGTATATTCCAAAATATCTGGTAGCATATCGTCCATTACAAACAATTTCCAACACTGATTTGCAGCATTAGCATTCCAATAGGTTTCACCCCTGGAAAGAACCTAATAACATTTTCTGACCTAGTTCTAATGCTGGGTCATTCTGGTATCCATGACAAGTTGGTAGCATTTTGACTAGTCAAACATTTATTTACATTGCTGTTTTCTTCCTTGGCTGCATCAAGGTCTTCATTCCCTACTTCTGTTTCTGTCATATCTGGTTCTGTGTCACTGTCACAACTTCTTTGGCTCACATGATTCAAGTTGTCAGAAGCTGAATCACCTGATGACTCACTTTCAAGCTCCTCCCAATGGCATAATGTAAAGCAGAATTCCCTGGGATCTTTTACTGGGCTGGGCTAACTCTGGAGCTCCCCAGTGGTGTAGACAGGTGGCGCCCCTGGTGGGTGGGAGGGGCTGGCGGGTGGCGCCTCCTTAGCCAGCCCTGCATCTTCCCAGCAGCTGCCCACCTGGCCCCTGCACAGCTTGCAGTCACTCAGCCTGCGTCCTGAGTCTTTCTTAAGTCCCATTTGAAGTCCTTCTTCATTACTGAAATGCACCTTCCCAGATCTCCCTTCCGTTCTGGGTTAGCTTTTATATTTCAGGTGCATAACATTCATCTCTTGAAAAATTACTTTACTCTGAAATAGCTCCTGTGACTCCCTTCACTGTGGTAGAGAGGCGTTCTCTTCTCGTGTGTGTTCGCATGACACACGAGCTTACTGGAGTGCGACAGGTAAGTGATTGGTTGGAAACTGAGAGGCAGGAAGTTCTGGTTTGGCCAGTGACTCAGCCTAAAACCTGGGTTTGTTGCTTCTAACCCTTCTGCAAATTCGTTCCTGTTTATTTAAATGGGGTTGAAAGGAGCACACTTCACACAAGGCGCCGTGATGGTAACCACCATACAGAGGGGTGTCTGTGTTTCTATTTTCTGTGTTCCTGATATAAAATAATTTTCTGTGTGTTGTTTGGGAAATCACAGCATGTGGAGAGGAGTGCTGTGCACTTCCTAGTACTGTTTGCTTACAGATATGCGTGGGCACGCACGAAAACATACGTGTATACACCAACACACGTGCGCACCGTCTGACCGTTGTGATTCACAGTGAGGGGAGTTGGGGAGGAACTGGGAATCCAGCCTCATCGATAGTACTATTTTCTCTGATTTAATGCCTCAGTGTCAGTGGGCCTCCTTCTTACACTCTCAGTATGGTTTTCCTCTCTGCCAAAGAGGACTTTTGATAATTTGCTTTCCCTTGTTTCTTAGAGCATTTGCTTATATATTTTTTCAGGTGCTACACCCCTTAGTCTTAGACATGGGTAGGGCTCTGGACAGCTAAATTCCTCCAGAAACAGGCAGAGCAACCGGTGCCGGGCCTCAGGGACAGTGGGGTCCTCTGAGGTCCTCCTCTGGGGGCGATGCTCACACCAGTGCGATCAGCCCCGTCCCACTTGTCACAGCAGCACCAGGGGTAGGGGTGCTGAACCCCAAAGATCCGGTGACATGGACCCCAAGACTCCACACCAGAGAACCCCACTTCTCGCTCAGGTTACAGGGGTGCGAAGCGGCTTGGTTACAGATGGCAGTGAGTGACAGGACAGCTGCCCCAGGCCCTGGAGAAGACAAGGGCTCTCCTGTGTGCTTCCCTTGGGGTAGAAAGGAGTCCTGTGTGGTTGCGGGGACGGACTGCACGGCTTCCAGAGTGGGTTTTAATTAGTCTTCCTGTAAATGCCACAGGTGGCCTCTGACTACCAGGCCGATGGGGCCAGGCCTACACACATTGCACTGTCTGTGTCTGGGGTCTGGAGGCTCGAGGCACTGACACCCAGGGCCTGTCCTGCTCATGTACCGAGGAGACCGGCCGGCACGAGAGGGGTGGTAGTGATGCTCTGACAAGGCAAGGGTGGAATTTTAAGGTTAAGAGAGACGTGGATTGCAGAGGCATCCCCCCAGTACGTGACCAGAACGTGAATTTGGGTTGTGAGTCCTTCATTTTGTCTCCACAGGCTCCTTCATGATGGTGAACGGGTCGGGGCGGCCCGAGGGCCAGCGAGCCCACCTGCTGCTCCCTCAGCTGAAGGAGAACGACACGCACTGCATCGATTTCCACTACTTTGTATCCAGCAAGAGCAGCTCTGCTCCCGGGTTCCTCAACGTGTATGTGAAGGTCAATAGCGGAGCTCTGGGGAGCCCCATCTGGAATCTGTCGGGGGCTCCGACGGGGAGATGGAACCGGGCGGAGCTGGCCATCAGCACGTTCTGGCCTAACTTCTACCAGGTACGGGCTTCCTTTCCATTGCAGGTTTTGCAGCACCCTGTAATTTCTGAGAACACAAATCTGTTACTCGGCAGAGAATATGTGAGATGCTGTTCTCTCTTTGTAAATAACGCAGTCAGTATTGCTGTGCTGTGTGATCAGGAGGGTCTCCCTCCTGGCTTTGTAAAATGAGCAAAGCATGAGTCTCATGCCTCTAAGCCTGACATACAGGATTTAAGGACAAAGCTGTGACCGGAGGAGCAGGGCAAGTGGCGCTGAGTGCGAGGGTGTTGGGCCCTTCTGTGCTAAGCAGGCTGAGTGACCCAGAGAGCTCTGGAGGCTGGAAAAAGCCATCTCTGTCCTGGACGGGACTCTCCATGGCCCAGCCAGGAAGTGAGCCCTCGCACAGGGCTCTGGCTGAGTCCATGTCAGTGGGGCAACTGCGTGTTCTGCGCTGGTAATTTAGAGGAGCCCATGCGACCCTCTGTGCCCACGTTGAGTAGGTGGCCTTTAAAGTAACAGCAGACAGAAGCTGGGGGCGGTAGAGCTTGGGTGCAGAAGCGATCTGAGGTCGCGTCCCTGTCACAGACGTTGTCACGCCCAGAATCGTGATGTGGGACCAGAGACGGCGCACGAGTGGCAGTGGCCTTGAGGAGCTTTTCCCCTTAATCCACAGTGTGCTTTACAGGTAGCTTGGTCCTGGTTTCCAGCTAGGAGGTGTCTAGAGAGACCAGCAGAATCTGCAGTTCTCTTCCTTACTCCTTTGGCTCACTCGGGAGCCAGCAGGAACAGCGTGTAAGATCACCCTCATGTTTAGTGAGATGCTCAGCTAGACCCTGGGCGGAGATCGGGGCCTCTGAGGGCTGCTGGTCTTCGGGGGGTGAACGGCACCCACTCACCCCTCTGCCTGTGGTCGGCTGAGGTCCGCCAGTCGGCCCCTCATCCCTTCCGCATGGTGGGATTAAATGCGCAGAATCTCCTCTCTTCATTTATGTTTGTATCCTTGTATCTACAACAGCTTCTATTTAGTGAATGCTAAATAAACATTTCTTTTTGGTACCGGGGATCGAACTTAGGTCCTTGCGCTTGTGAGGCAGGCAGCAGAACCACTGAGCCATAATCCCCAGCCCTAAATAAATGTTTCTTGAGTGGAAGTGAGGAGGTAGTAGAAACTCTGTTAGTATACACTTAACCTATGATAAACCCTTTTAAGAGTATACTTGCATGATATATTTTTTAAAATATTAAAAATTTACATACATCTAAATTAAGCAATCTATTGTTAGTCATTTTTCCTGAAAATAAGAGTGATTGCAAATATTAACTGCCAAACTATTCATAGTAGCTTATTTATACTAACAAAAAATCAGACCCAGTTTTATTTCCAACAATAGAGAATTTAACTTATGGTACCTCAGTATAAAAATTCACTTTACAACCATTACGGATAATGTTGCAAAAGAACATTAATGATATATTTAAGCTTATGTTACTAAGTGGGTAAAGCCAGGTTTAAAGCAATATATAAGTTCCATTCTTAAAAAGTAATAATATGGACCAAAATATATTCTGAAATAAATACATGAAAAGTGATACCTGCTTAGGCAGTGGAATAACAGTTTTTTTTTTCTTTCTGCCATCTGTCCTATTGCAAAATTTCCCTAAAATACATATATAACTTTTATTTGTAAAAACTGGTTTTTCCTCAAGAAGGAGAAAATCGCATGTAATGGGCACCTTCATTTTGTACGAGCGTACTAGTAATCAGCCCGTCACTAGTGTGATGGAAACACGGCCCTGGGGGTGGAGGTTGCCCCGCACAGAACTGGACAGGGAGCAGAGGCGGTGGGTTTGGCCCAGCAGGACTCCTGCCTCTGTCTGCACATGGCCCTGGCTGGGAAGCCCATGGGATGAAGCAGCTTCTTAGGGTAGGGCCAGCCCCCTGCTGGGCACAGGCAGCTTCTGGTCAGGGCCTGCGGGATGCACTGTTTCAAGAGAGGAGGAGGGATCTCCCACCTGCCTGTGCCCCGATTTCCTTCTCTTTGGCCTGCATGGTGCCCACTGTGGTCTGTAGAGTGTGCTCTGTCCGGGCTGCTCAGTGTCCTTTCTTCTTACAGCCTTGGCTGTGTGGCGATGGATCTAGAATTCCTGTTTCACATTTTTGTACCTGGCTTGTCAGGCACATTCAGGGAATGATTTGATTTATGTGCCTGTAGGAGACCAGTCTTGAGAAAGCAGTGATGAAACTGTGCTGAAAATTACTGGTCCTGGGTACCAGGCTGTTGTCATTTTCAATGAAATCTTGCTTTCTTGGTCACCCTTAGAAAAAATGTTTCGCATTTCTGATTGTGAGCCTGATCTGACTCCTAAGCCCTCCCGCTTCCTGCTGGGGTCTCTCACAGTGCTGAGCAGTGTGTGATTCACTGAGCTCAATTAGAACTTTATTCTCATAGCTTCCTGGCTCACTTGGAAGTCTGTTGCTCCTCTGGCCTCTTAGTCTGCTGTGCTGCAACCACCAAACATCACAAGTGGGGCCACTGATGTTCATTTCTCGTGCTCTGGAGCGTGGGAGTCCACGGTTAGTGTGGGACTCGGCCCACCTCTCTCCCTGATGTGCAGATGGCCCGTCGTACTCTGTCCTCCCGTGACTTTCCCAGCCTCATCCTGTAAAGGAACTGATTGCCTCACAAGGACACAGTCCTTATGGCCCAGCCACCTCACACAGCCTCACGACCTAGTGCCATTGCTTTGGAAATTAGGATCCCAATGTCCATTCTGGGGTACTAGAAACATGCAGTTTGTAACACAGACCGATTCATTAGGAACTGCATTGTCCTTGTGTAAAAGACCTGATGTACTTTTTGGTTTGTAAGAATTTGCTCAGCAGTGGTGGGGACCCACCTGTTCATCGACAAGCCAGCGCATGTCCTGCCACATCTGTGAAGCTTGGCAAAGATGGTGCCTCCCTGAGCGTTTCCCTCTTTCTGCTGGGGCAGTCATGCCCTGGCGTCCTTAGCGTTGGAGCAGAATAGCTGAGGTGCAGTGCTAGTGCTGTGAGAGCGGTGTGGCCGGGAATCTCCCCAGTGCTCAGCTTCACACCCCCTAGGCTAGTTTCACTGCTGAGATGAGAAGGACAAGCTTACTAACAAAGGGAGTACAAGAGGAGACCGCTTAGCACTGCTCATCCCCACCCTGCCCTGCGTGCCTGCCTAAGGGGAGAAAAGGCCAGGGCTGTCAGGTGTGGCCTGGGAGAAAGCTACAGACTGGGCCCCGCCCCTGGGGCCGGCAGCAGCAGCACTGGGAGGGAGGGAGCTGGCCCTCAGCTCCTGCTGCTCTTATGGGGTCTTGCAGGGCTGCGTGGATGTGACTCCTGGCGAGACTTGTCCACATCCTGAGGTGTGAATCTGTACGCGGCCAAACATTGGTTCTGGCCTCACACACGCATGCGTGGGACCTTTTCTTTCATGAACATGCTGCATCAATGTCAGCACCCTAAGGATGCATTCTTAGGGTGCGGACCTGCTGTTGGTAGGCCGGAACGCGCAGGTAGTGCAGTGGGACACAGGTGTCCACAGAGGGTGGTGCTCCTGAGAGAGTCCAGCAGGGCGCAGGGAGACTGCAGTGCTCTGCATCGTGATGGAGGCTGCAGATACAGAGATGAGTATGTGGCTTCCCTGTGCTTGGCATATCCGCCTGTTGGAGCATATTCGGATGGTGTTTTATTTGTATAATGTATTTATCACATTAGTAGTCGGGGCTTTTTGTTATTGTTTTTTTGCCGGTATTTTGTGGTCCTGGGATCGAACTCGGGGCCTGGCACATGCTAACCGCATGTCCTACGACTCAGCCATGGCCCTGACTCACCCTAGCGTTGTGTGTCAGGCGAGATGGGCCATGAATGGTTTGGAGGCATCTCCCGTTAGCCCCCTCCTGTAGTTGAAACATGGGTTGGATAGACTTGGACTTGCATAGCAGCCCTTCTTCCTCACAAGCCTGGACAGCTGCCTTATGCCTGGTGAGCCTGCTTTCCCTAATTATGGCCTAAGTATAGTGAACTTGCAAGGTGTGAGAGAGGAAAATGCCCTTAGGATATGCTGACCTCTTTGGAAGTGGTGATGTTTGAGGGGAGACATTGAGGAGTGAAATGCTGATGCCCAAGTGCTCTCCTGCCTAAGCGCTGCCCAGCGGCTCGGTTCCCTGTGAGGAGGGTGTCAAAGGGCAGAGGAACCCCGGAGACTTATCTGTGCAACACTGGGGGAGATGAAGCCTTCCAGGTTCCTTCTGACAGCGCAGGGGAGGCTTCTGGAGAGTCCTGGAGCTCTCCCTTCCAGAGACTGGCCTTGGGGGCCCACATGGAATCCAGGGTCCCCTTTCCTTCTCCCTCTGGGGCCTCTGTCCAGAACGTCCATTTCCCTCGCAGGACAAGCTGCAGGGCTGGCTGTGGTCAGAGTCTGCTCTGAGAGTTGTCGTGGTGGGGACAGGTCACGGCAAAGAAGCTGCCTGTCACACAGGACACGAGTGCTAACCACCCTTCCTGGGCACAGCCAACTGGAGAGCGAAGCCTCTCACAGGGCCGCCTGCCCATGCCCATGCAGAGTAGTGCTCTGCAGGCACCCTCCATGCAGTGCTCACCTGGAATGCCGGTTAATGGCTGTTCCTAGAAACATCAGGTGTCAAGTATTTGGTGATTAACACCAATTTAACTCCTTAACGAGCATCTGTCCTAATCGCTGCTCCTTAGCACTGCCCCCCTGGGGCTCAGTGTTGGCAGAAAGTGCAGCTCCTACCTGCCGAGGGCACCTGCTGCCTTGGATTTAGGAATCTGCTTCCTGCCATTTCAAGATGTATTTCCTTCTCATAGTCACCACTTGCTTTATTGCACTGATAAAAGAACTTGGCTCCTGGCTGTGATTTTGCTTCCGGTCCTCCTCTCCTTGTCCCAACATATTTTAGATGTGTGCCCCTAAGCACACTCGTCCCTGATCGGTATTTCTGGGTTCTTTCTCACACACACATTGCACAGAGGCCAGGAATCTGACCTGCGCTTGCCCACATTCCTCCTGAAAGCCATCGATTCTGGCTCAGCTAGGGCTGGGGATGGGGTGGGCTCCTTGATGGAAAGGGTGGCTTTGTAAAGAGAAGTGTGTACAGGTAGCCTGGACGCCCAGTCCCAGGCCTCTTGGTGAAGTGGGGGGGCCTGGGCGGGTGGACGTAGGTGGAGGGGTGAGATGCCTTGTTGGTTCACTGCAGTAAACAAATTCCTTAGATAAGGTCCGGGTCCTGGTGGAAGATCAGGCCTGAATGCCAGCAGGGCCCTGCTCTACATCCTTTGTACAGAATTTGTAGGACGCACTTCCGGGAGAGGTTAAGCCAGGATTGACCCTGTCTGGGCTGACAGCTCTGTTGGTCAATGAGGAGCGGAGGGAAGAGGGGTGGCGTCATCTTCCCCAGCGCTTCCCCTGCAGCTCCATCCTCCCTTCCCCCACCGCTGCCCAGTCTCTGTTGTGTTTGCCCAGCCTGCTTGCTTCCCACTTCCCGGCAGGCCGGAAGGCAGATAGGTGAGTGCCGGCCGCTCGACTGCCCACTGCTGCTCCGAAGCAGTATCCTGGAGCTCACTGGGCCCTGTACTGCAGCACGTTGAGCAGTGTTCAGAGGCCTTAGCTGGCCAGAAGGAAGGAGACGGGTGCAGGTGAAGCCCGGCAGACTCATTCTGCAGGCTGCCTCGTGCCTGCCTGCCTGCGCGCGTCCCTGATTCTCCAGGGACAGGCAGCCGTGACACTGCCTGGCTGAGCGTCTCCAGCCTGGATTGCTGACCCTGTACATTCCCTGGCCAAGTGGGAGACCGCTCAGGGCAGAGTGGGGAATTGGAGGGGACAGTGGTCTGCGATCTGACCGTGATCCACGCTCTGGCCTGTGCTCCATGGAGATAGCGGGGACACCTGAGTCACTGTCACTGACTCTGAGACCCTCCTGGGAAGTTCACAGGTGGTCTTTTCACCCTCAAAGACCATGTTTTGTTTATTCATTTTAAAAGTTCATTTTCAACTTATTTGATGATGAGGAATGAGCGTAGCTTGTACCTCCCTGTGGGCTCCTCCTTCCTGCTCCTCAGAACTGTCCCTATAACTTCCTGTGGTTTGTCCCTCCCCTTTAATTTTCTCCTGTGTCTTTTTTTCTAGAATGAGTACTGAGCTATGATCATACCGTATTCCTTCCTAAAGGGAGAGCATTGCTTTCCCCCCAAAAATAAAGTTGAAGAGTCATCAGGAAAGCCAGATAAGGTGTTCAAGAAGGGGCGTGGCCTGGGGAGTGCTCATCAGGAGCGCTTGTTTGAGGTAGATGTTCAGGACACACACACACACACACACACACACGTGCACATGCTCAGGGAATAATAATAATGAAGACTAGGCATGACAAGCCACCAGTAACTGGCGTATTGGCGTATTTGTTTTCCAGTAATGCATCAGTATAGACAAACGCTGAAATATTTTGATTCTCATTTTTTAATGGGACATATTTTGTGGTTTTGCTTGGGCTGTTCATACTACAGAAAGTTTTCCAGTATATATTTCTATTTATTTAATTTCTTTGACAGAAGAATGTGATTTTTGAAAGTGCGTAGGATCCACGTGTGCTTTTTGTGTAAATCAAAGCCAGGTGTTTTGTAGGGGAACTGTGAGAGAGGGTGGGGCACACCCTGGGGAGCCGAGGCCCGCTGCTGCCCACACCTGGCTCTGGCTGTGTGAGCATCATGTGGTAAGCAAACCCTTTTCTCTGCTCGCCCCTATGCAGGGATGTGGCAGCAGGGAAAGCTAATTTTGCTCTTGGCTGAAGTGGGAATATGGGGCTGCTGCTGCAGGGTGGACTGCGCCCCGCACTTGGCTGGAGGACAGCTTGAGGGCTGCTCCGGCTCTGCAAGGCTAGGCCCAGCCCAGGGCTGTGTCTTGTGAGCTAGGGGAGCGTCTGTCAGTGACCTAACCACTGTGCCCTGTCCGAGAGCTGAGGGCTCTGCAGGTCTGCAGGGCAGTGTGCCCGCCGTGCCTGTCTGCAGAGAGGAGAGCACGGAGGACTGGGTGATGCTGGTCCTCACACACCTGTGGCCTCACAGGTGCCTCTGAGCCACCAGGAGCCTTGCTGATGACTGCGTGTACTCCGACGGTGGACGCTCGCTTGCGGTAGTTCTGTGACCCCGTCGGACAGACAAGCACGCGGTCGACTCTTGGGGTACCCTCGGGAGACTGGTTCCAGGACCCGTGTGTGTCCCCAGATCTGTAGGTGCTCAAGTCCTTCATGCGAATGGGTGCAGCGTCCGTGTAACCTACGCACACCCTTGTGTGTACTCAGACCGTCTGTAAGTGCTCTCAGTCCCTGGCTCAGTGTCACTGCTGTGCAGCAGGCTCATCCTGTGTCCTTACAGAACGGCGGCCCCACAGCCCCGAGAGCCTCTGCCTGTGGTTAGACCATCGATGTGAAAGCCGGGGATGTGGGGCCCGACCCACTGCGAGTGGCGTCTTGAGAAAGCTGAAGCTCCTGGGACTCTGGGCGGTTTTTGTCACCCCATCTACCCACACCTTCGATTTATGTGTATTTCCTTGTAAAACACCCCTCTCTGGTTCATGTTCATTCCACAGTGAGGCGCCCAGGGCCCACGGCACTAACGCCTACCCACATAAGCCGGTGCAGCGACAGCTGTTAGGTGCCACAAAACGTCACCATGAAAAGCACAAACACTCTGATCCCAGCACTTGAGAGGCTGAGGCAGGAGGGTCGTCATGTGTTCAAGGCCAGCCTGGGTGACATAGCAAGACCCTGTCTCAAAACCAAAGAAAAGTGGGGGGCACAAGCACGTGAAAACCGTAGGAGTAAGTTAAGGCGGCACGGACCCTTTCTAACAGCGTGGAAGCTGAAATGAGGAGATGGCAGGCCCTGACGGGTGCTAAGCTGGGAGGTGAGCGTTGAGTGGCGGGGCCCTCTGCGATCCTCACAGGTCCACGAAAGACCGGGAGTGCTCTGCAGGTGTTGGGTTTTGGGGTCACAGACACATTTCAGGAAGTAGGCAAACCCACAAGTGTGGAATCGGAATAATCAGAAGAAAACTTGTTTGCTAATAAAAGATATTTAAGGCAGCGTGAAGTGAAATACCATGTAGGGAAAAGTGACTCAGCATAAGGGTGGGTCCCTGGTTCTCAGACGATCTGCACCTTTTCAGATATTCCTGGAGTAGGTCGGGCTAGAGGGAGGCGGAGTTTTTCCTAAAAATGTTTTTGTATCAGTAATAGGAAGCGCACAAAAATATTTATCTTCAATGTAGCTAATCCCAAGGAATATAGTAGAAGATGCATCTAAGAGCCTAGTTTTATCGTTAAAGTGTTTCAGATTTTTTCCTAGTAATGCATATCTGTTTAGTTTTACTCATTAAGTTTATTGGTACCTTTTAGTTATACGATGTGATGATACTCATCATCGGGAATTTGTACCTATAAAATATATTTTGGTGCTTATTTTCTCACCATTCTCCTGCCCACCCTTCAGCCCCTCCACCTTTCCTTACTATAGGCTCTTTTTTGTTTTTTCTTTTCATAGGTGATTTCATTCCTAAATGAGTTGGATTTTATTTTATTTTGTCTAATATTTTGGGATCCATTGAGCAGTTAGTTTATATATTTTGTCATAGTAAATTGCGTTTAAGTATTGGTTAAAAATGGTGTGGTGATGTCACCAGCCTAAATAGGCACGCACGATAACTGAAACAAGTCACAGAGGGGCAGGGCTTTCTCACTGCCGTTGCTGGAATTGAGGGCTGCCACACACAGTGCCAAGCGTATTGTATGTGGCTGTGACAAAGTGTTGCTCTTGACATGTGCTTTCTTGTTAGCAGAGTAATGACTGTGTTGGAAAGCCATGCAGCAAAGTCTCTCTCAAAACAGGAGGCTCGGCAGGAACTATTTCAGGTTCTGCAGGCCAGCGGTCTTGGTGGCAACCAGCTCTGCTGGAGCCGGGCCATAATGCAGGCGCGTGGCTGTGATCCAATAAAACTTTACTTGTGCACATGGAAATGTGAATTTTATACAGCTGTCATGTAGCAGAAAGTATTCTTCTTCTCGTTTTTCTCTCACTGTGGCAAAGGATATAAACTGTCCTGAGCTTGGGAGCCATGCAAATACATGTGACACATGATGTGGCCCACGGGCCGTAGTTTGCCAGCTCTTGGAATTTATGCTGTGAAAAGTATGTCACAGTACTCTCTTGCATCTGCATTTCTAGGTCAATTGCATCATTACTGTGTCCTTACTTAAATCCAGAAGTAGGAGTTTTAGAATGTAAGTATGTGTACACTTGAGGACACATGTGAATGTGTGTGATATGTGGTCATTTCATTTTGTGGTGGTTAAGCTTGATTGTATCAACTTGATTGGCTTGGGACCATCCTGGGATGGGTCTGTCTGGGCGGGCATGGAGGCCCGGCCTTGGATCTGTGTCTGATCTCTTACTCCTTCCTCGCTGGTCCCATTCCCCAGCTCTGCTTCCTGGCTGCCCTGAACTGAGCAGCTTTGCTTCACCAGGCCCTTCTGCCATAATGTTTCTGCCTTGGAGCCAGCTTTACATTGACTGAATCCCTTTAAACCATGAGCCAAGCTAACCCTCTCCTCCTTTAAGTTGTGGGTGTTAAGGAGTTTGTGTCAGTGTGGGGACAACTGACTGATACAGTTTACACACAGTAAGTATTTACAGTAGTTCTGGGTCTATAGTCTGTCCTACTTGGTAGTTAAGGCATTTGGGTAACACGAAGAGTCCAAACTTGGAGGTAAGTTCAGTCAGGGTTGTATTCTGACTCTTAGTATTTGTGTGACTTCAGAAAAATTATTTAACTTTTTCACATCAGCCTAATCATCCCTGAAAGTTGTTTTTTTTTTTTTTTTTT
>NW_022900942.1:65906427-65933753 GCF_012274545.1 Fukomys damarensis
TTTTTTTTTTTTTTTTTTTTGTACCGGGAAGCCAACTCAGGACCTTGTGCTTGTGAGGCAGGCTCAACCCTAAAAGGGAATGGGTGGGACCCACCTCCTACTGGTTGGCTGCGGAAAGCTAGACTTTGCATACAGCAGATACTTAGGACATAGAGTTCCCTCTACAAAAACACACTGTACACACTTTTTGGTTATTGAATTACTTTTGAAAAAAGAAAAAAGCAGCACTATGATAGTTTCCTAAGGAAACCCAAGCTTCCTAATACAGATTTTCACTGTATTCTGTTATGTCCGTTGAAGACACGTGACACACATCCCAGCTCCGTTTCTTGCCTTTCTGCCTTCCCGCCACATCGCCCTGTTCCTGTCTCTCTGACCTCAGCCTTTGCTGGACCTGGACGCTGGTACTGTCATACCTCGCTGTGCCCTTGCCGGCCCTACACGCACATGGTGCCCTTCACGAGCAGGTGCTGGCCCTGTCGTTCCCTAGTCCTCCACTGGGCAAGGAGAGGTGGAG
This sequence comes from Fukomys damarensis, assembly GCF_012274545.1. Taxonomy (NCBI): domain Eukaryota; kingdom Metazoa; phylum Chordata; class Mammalia; order Rodentia; family Bathyergidae; genus Fukomys; species Fukomys damarensis. The sequence goes on from NW_022900942.1 coordinate 65,906,945, forward strand.
AGAATACTTGTGCTTTGCCTTTGGAGCTGTCCTGATAACGCCCTGGGTAGATGCAAGTTCATGGTGGAAGCTCGCCAGGGAGTAAGAAGCTTTTCTGGGGGTTCTGCAGTCTCCTTCTGAGAAACCCACTTGACCTGGGCTCACCTGTCGGGCTGCTTGCTTTAAGCCTCTTATTTGTTAGAAACAACAAGGCTCGCCTGTCAAGGGCTGAGTGTTTAATGAAGCTAGCAGTGAAGCTACGGCCGCTGGGCAGACTCGAATCTTCAGCATCTTCACCTCATCAGAACACTGCATGGTCTCCCTCAGAGGAGAAGCCCAGGGTACCAGTTAATGAGCAGCATATCAGATGGGTGATAGGACGCGGGGAGATCTTCTGTAATGGGAAGTAGACCGGGGTGGGCGTGAGAGGAGGGAGGGGAGAGGTAACAGAAGGAAGACACCCATGAGTCCCGTGGTCTTTGTGGCTGCAGCTCTCGTCTGTGGCAGGGCTGTGGCCTGGATCGCGTTTGCACACACAGGTCACTATCCCACGGATCCGTGAGCGTGTGCTCTGGGCACAGACCGGCCCGCGAGGCGGTGCCCCTCCAGGTGGGTGTGGACAGGAGGGCAGCTTTCGGGAGGACAGGGCCCTGGCTTTGTGCGGATCCGGGCACCCTGCCATGTGAGTGGCGTGGGCACGGGCGGCAGGATTTGTCGCACGGAGCCCTCAGGTCCTCTTGTGCCCGTCTGCAGCACACAGTGGTGCCTCCCTGCGGGCGCCGGTCCATGCACAGAACAGGTCTTCCTTCTTTATCATGCCCTGCCCCTCCCATCCCCTTCCCTTTTACAAAAAACCTCTCTCCCTGTTTCTTATTATTTATCTTTAATTTGCTATTTGTTCTTACTTGGAGTTTCTCTATCTAGTAAGAGAAACTGCACATTTAAGCTCGTGTATCTGGTTTGTTGCCCTTAGCATTATGGTCTCGAGGTGCTGCTGTTTTCCTGCAGTGACTCGGGCTTGTCTTTCTTTACGGCCCAGCAGCACTTCTTTGTGTGTAAATGTCGCATTGTTTAATCTCATCTACTGCTTTGGGGGTGGGTACTGGGGATTGAATAAGGGGCGCTCCACCACTTACATTCCTTACCCTTTTTATTCATTTTTGACACAGGGCTGTGCTGTTGCCCAGATTGACTTCAGGAGCAGCTCGGACCCTGGGAATGTGTTGCTTAGCCTGGCTCAGGCCTGTTTGTCTCAGTGGTTCCAGTGTTCCCGGTGGCTGTGGTAGTTGCCTCAGCCCTGCCCTGCTGTCCCTGCAGCTGCCCTTCCGTTATCACAGGCTGCGGGCCCTCAGCACCTCCTGGTGCTGCTTCTGGCTGGCAGGATGCTCCTGTGTGCAGGGCCTGCTCCGCGCGCTTCGGACACTTTTCCCACCCTCCTCTGGAGTCCCTCTGCTTCCTGTTCTTGCACGGGTCCTCCTGCAGCCATCGGCGTGGCCCCTCGCAGGAGAACCTACGCCTCCCTCGCTTTCCCTCGCGTCTCAGTGAAGAGGCTGTGGGGAACAGCCCAGGTTGGTGCCCTCTGAGCTCTCCCTGCACGTTTTACATTTGCAGTGCGCACATCTTCACACAGTGTTGTGTGGTCCAGCCAGGGTTTCTGGGTGACTTGTGTGCCTGCGTCTTGAAAGCTCTGCCGATCACCCTTCATGAGCATTCAGGAACACATGAGATTCTCTCCACAGTAGACCTCTGGTTTGGGAACGGCTGTGTTGTGTCTAAAGTTCTTTGTTTCACAAAACACGGAATCCCTTATGCATTTTTTGTACAAACTATAAATAACAGTGACAGCTGCGTACTGCAGGGGACGTCTGTGCTCAGTAAGTGGGAGCTGATCAAGCTTTGGTAGATGGACGGACGTGTTTATGGGGCAGCCATGGAATCACACTCAGGCCGTGACAGTACCTGCTACCCAGCCTCCCCAGGCAGCAGCAGCCTCTAGTCTATGGCGTAATAGCACAGCCGGGCGCTAGCATCGTCACAGGCCACAGAGCGTGCCCAGGTCTCCCAGCTTAGAACACACTGGCACTCGTACCTGTGACCATGTGTTGGTCCCCGCAGTAGTTTGGCGTCTCCCCCACCGCAGTGAAGTCGCTGCACAACCCGTGTGAGCGTCCGCCCCTCCTGCCCCTTTGCCGTCTTCCCCTGGTTTCCAGCCGCCCTTGTTCTGTCCGTTGTCCACGAGTCCTCGGCTGACGGTGCTGCTTAGGCGAAAGGAAACCCTGTGGTTGGCCTTCCCTGGGGGTCGGAATGCCCAGCCTCCTCCCTGGAGACCCTGTGAGGTGCTGCTGTTCCCCCGACTGCTGCAGGTGGTGGGGGTGCAAGACACGGTCCCAGGAGAGTCCTGGAGTGCAGCCACAGGCTGGGTACAGACCCTGCTCCCGGCAGCTGAGTCCGACCCCTGGCTGTCCCAGGAGGACACTGCTCACTTCCTGTGCGATGGGACTGAGAGCATATTCAGGTGGCCCGGATTCCGTCAGACAGCCAGGCCTGTTCACACACACAGTGGCCTTCTTGCTTCTTCCAGCCTCAGTTTCCCCAAAGTGGCTTCATTGTCTCAATGCTGTGCCCTCTTAGGGCAACAGGAGATGCTCTCTTTTTCCTCTTGACTTCTCACAGGAAAGCTGTAGCCTTGTGGATTTCATCGCGGTGGAAATTTTCGTATCTCTTGATTCCTACCACTCCTGTTTGAGTTTCAGTTACAGAGACAGGTGACTCACTAAATTGTTGAGTTCCCCAAGCGGGGTTTCAATTACAGTTCCTCTGCCTCAGCCTCCCAGATGCTGGGGTCCCAGGTTTGTGCCACCACACCTGACTCCATTGCTAACGTGTCTCTCCTAGTGTCTGAGCCCTACAAACTGAGTCTTCTGTAGCCTGGCCATAGTGGACCTTTGCTGCTGTGGGTCCTGATTCCCTCTTTATGACCATGGTCATGCCTACCCCAGGGCCTTTGCACATGCCTCAGTCTCACCCTCTTTACACTGTTAGCTCCTTAGCATCCTTCAGCTGTCGGCTCTATGAGAGGTCATAGACACGTCTTGGTACATGTCCTTTCTGTACCTTGTTTTCTTCATTCAGAGTACTTACAGTTCTTTCCTTCCTTTCCCCTTCTCTTCATTTGTTTAGAACCTAAGATCCTGCATAGTTCATAGTCTGGCCTTGGAATCACCTTCACAATTGTTATATAAAAGAATATAAATCTCAGCATCCTCCCTAAGAGTTCAAAGGAGATCTTAATGTGTATTTGGGGCATAAATAACATATGATTAAAGTTTAAGATGCAGAATTTCTGTGGGATTATTTGCTTAATGATTGTTTTCTCTTCCAAGTTTAAGTTCTGGGGTCAAGGCCCCGGATACTTCACTCCCCGCCTCAGCCCTTGTGAGGTCCAGGCCTCCACCCAATTCTGGGGCACCCCCGTCCTGCACCGCTAAGTCCTTGAGTCGGGTGCCGTGGGAGCCACTGAGGTCCCGGAAGGCAGGGCTGGGTCTGAGGGGCTCTGCAGCCGGAGACCTGGAGCTCAGCTGCTGGTGTGGGTCCCGCACACCGCTGCACCTGGGGGACGGGCAGGGGTGGGAAGGAAGGGTGCCCTCGGTCGTAGGGACAAGGACTCCGGAAGTACGCACCTGCTTCGGGAGGGGGAGCTGCGGCAGCAGAGGCTGGGCCCAAGGGGACGAGATGAGTAACGTGAATCTCCTTGATCTTCCAGGTGATTTTTGAAGTGATTACCTCTGGACACCAAGGCTACCTGGCTGTCGATGAAGTGAAGGTGCTGGGCCATCCGTGCAGTAAGTTGTCCGAGCTTTCCCTGTGGGCGCGTCACACACCGAGGGGAGGGGCCGAGACCCAGGGTCAGTCCTGCTGCCAGGAGCCCCTGTGCGTCCCGGGTGTCGTTTGCCAGCCTGGAAGTCCAGATGTGCATTTCCGGTATCAACTCAGGGTCTGTGCGGACCCAGGTAACTTTTACAGTGAGAAGCAGGACCAGCAAGTAGAGTAAGACTTCGCTGTGCTCGAACAGCCCTGTGGTGAGCCCGCCCTGGGTGCCTGTGCCGCTTCCTGCAGAGGCAACTTTGTGTAACCGGAGAGGGGCGCGTGTGTCCTGCACATGCCGACGAGGGTGTCCACTGCACACACATGCAGCCGGCCCTCAGGGGCCACGGAGGGCATCCCGGGCCCCAACCCACTCTGCTGCCACATGGCCTGGCGTTGGCGTGGGCGCTGTGCTGCCCCTGGCTGACTGGTGAGGCCCGCACAGCGCCCGGCTCAGGACTGGGGCCGCGTGTGGCTCTCAGATAGTTTTGTTGGGCAGCTTGTTGAATCCACAGATGTGCAACTCACACATGAGGGGTGCCGAGTTCTTCCGCGTTCCCCTTCCATTAAGTATTCCATTTTTAGGGCAGCTCCGGGGTCCGTCACAGAGATGCACTGCTCTGTTCTTCTATAAATGTTTAGTGCCGGTGCCTGTGTCGCCTGGGGCGCAGTGTCCTCTCTGCCATGGACTATGCTGTCTTCAGGCGGTGGCTGGGGGAGGAGACACTTTATCAGGTCCTGCCAGCTTGCCACGCAAAGTGCCCGTGCTGGCTTATCTCCCTACCAGCAGTGCGTGGAAGTTTTATTTCCCCGATATCCTTGCCCCAGATTGGTGTTGTCAGGCTTTCAATTTTTGGCCATGCGAGAGATGGAAGCCTGCTTTACTTTTAGAATCCCTGGCATCCAGAGAAGCTGGCCGGTTCCCACACTGGGTTTCAGCAGACAGCCTGCCCCAGATCGTGAGAGGATGGTTTTATCTACAGTATTAGGGGTAGAAACGCTCACAGGAATTTCTGTGCTCACTTATCACACGGATTGAACAGGCTGTGCGAAGGACGCCTCCCTGTGTGGGTCTCACCCGAGGGGCAGCAGGATGCAGCTGTCCCACTTCATCCGGGGTTGTGCGGCTGAACATACGGTAGTCACCACCGAGTTCAGTACTCAGGCAGCCCTGACCTGTGGCCTGTCACGATTGCCTTCTCTTCGGTGTCAGCAGTACTAGTGAGTCCAAGAAGAATTTCTTCCCTTTTTTTTTCCCTGAAAAGGCAAGAAAACAAACAATGCTGTACCTAATTGAAACAGCAGGGCAAATTTAGGAAGCGGAGTATAATTACCCAGGCTGGCGCTTGGCCAGGTTCTCGGAGTAATAGCTTCGGGCTTGGAAAAGTGCCACAGCGTCTTCCAGCACAGACGAATGTCCCTGGCCTCAGATCCTCCACTCAGGAGGAGGTGGAATGAGCGGCCTCCCTGCAGAAAAGATGTGCGGCTCACGGGCACAGGTGTGTGGCTGGCCCATGTCCATATTCCAGGTTCCTTGTGCTCCCTCTGACCCGCGGCCCTGAGGGGCAGACCCTGCCATTCCACTGGGTTTCAGGCTTTGTGCTGAAGTCAGGATGTAAAAACCTAATGCTAACCCTTCTCTCAGTGCATTCTGGAAATGTGTCTGCAGGGCTGGCTTCCCAGGGCCATAGAAACAGTATTTATGGGCCTCCTTTGGAGAATACCTCTGCTAAAACCTAATTGGCTTTGCAAGAGCTGCTCTTAGCAGGCACGGAATTGCAAAACAGTCTCTGTGCCCAGGTGAGGAGTGCTGCAGCGGCCCTTTGAACTTAAGCTTTAAATGGTTTTGATGATAGCCCTTCTGTAAGTTTTTTCCCTGAATCTCTTAAGTTTATGGGGAAAGCATACAAATTAAGATTTTAAGGATTAAGGCATTAGTTTGATTTTAAAATGGGAAGCTTTACTGGTAGTGGGTTACAAGATATTCTATCGGAATTTCTAATAATAATCAATCATTTTGGAAATTTTGATGCTTGTTAGATTTAGATCCCAAAGGGACATAAATATTTCATATCCAAAACTGTGCTTTCCAAGTGGATGCAGAGCTGTGGAATCTCATTTCGTTCACGAGACAGGCTCACGTTCGGATTCATGTGGGTTTTATGAGCAGCCATGAAAACATTTTTTAATACTAGCTGTTTTCAAACAAGGATGCAGTTGCTCATCAAATTGATTTGAACATGGTGACAAGAAGATGCAGGATCGGCCTGAAATGTGCAGATGGCTGTGCAGAGTCAGCAGCTCTGTGCCTCGAAACGACTCCTAGTGGACAGGGATAATTCTCACCTTTGGCATGCGCACTGCAGATTTATTTTGAATTTGGTCCAGTAGCCCCGGCAGGAGAAAGTGCAGCAGCATTTTATCCACTTTCTGATGTCACGTCCGGTGTGTAACACGGGGAGCCGCACACGTGTGTGTGTTCCGGGGCTGCCTCGCGGTGCTGGTCCGCAGCACCGCATCCTCCGGTCCGCAGGGGTCAGGTTGTTGAGGCAGGCTACACAGTCCTGCGCTTAGCCGCCGGAAGGTACCGCTCAGCGGTCCGTCCTCCACTCGCAGAGCCGTGGGCCACTTCCGGGATCAACTTTAACGCACTTTCATCCCTGCTGCCTGCAGCAGACCTTTCTCATGTCCCGCCCTCTGCAGCCATTAGTCTTCTTCCTGTGTCTGTGGAGTTCCTTGTCCTGCACGTTTAATTTAAATGTGGCTTCTGGGTGTCTGGTTTCCTTCACTTAGCGCTGGTTTCCAGCTTCCTCGGTGTCGCAGCGTCGTCCCTACTTCGGCCTTTCTAGCCGAGTGAGGCCCCTGCTGCGCACACACCTTCTGTACCACTTAGCCGCGCCCCAGCGGACGGCGTTCCAGGGCTGCGCCTTCCTGCCATGGAGAAGTGCTGATCGGAACGACGTCTGCACAGCTCTTGCGTAGCATTTGTTTTCATCTCTCGTGAGTACAGACCTGGGAGCGGAGTGTTGTGTCACCCGGTAGCACCCTGGCTAGCACTTTGAGGAACTGTGAAGTTGTTTTTTCAGATTGGCCGCAGATGCACGTTCCAAAGAGCTGCGCTGAAGGCTTCAAGAACCCCATGTTCCTTACCCTACATGGCCTCTTCTGACGTAGCCGTCTTGGAAGTTTTATCTCTTTACGGTCCCCCGCAGCTTCTTCCCTTGCGCTTATTTGCATCTCTTCCTGGGAGAAGCAACTATTTACATTCATTTCCCCATTTTCAGTTGAGTGTTTACCTTTTTATTCTTCAGTTGTGAGATTAAAAAGAAAAACAAAAAACCTGAACACCAATCCCTTATCAGACACATGCTTGGAAAATACTTTCTGCCCACTGGTAGGTGCGTTCATTTTCTCAGTGGCTCCTTCCCAGGACACTTTTTACAGGTTTAGATTCTGATGACATCACACGATCTGTTTTGCCATTTTGTTACTGGTGTCACGTGGTAGTTTATATGCAAATGATTTGCCTAATCTGAAATCACAAAGGTGTGCTCCTAGTTTGCTCCTAAGTTTTACAGCTTTTGTGTTTTGTCCATATTTGGAGAACGCGTTTCCATTCCTTGTGTAGAGTTGGTGCACGTACTTACCACATCTTAATTCCCTTTTCATCCCTTTCCATTCTCCCCATCTCTTGATCCCTTCCCATTTGAGAAAGCTCTGTCTCCCCGCGGCCTATCATCTATCTTTTAGTTTGCTCTTTTTTTGTACTCTGGGCTTGACATATAAGGAAAACCCTGCGGTATTTAAGCTTATGTGTCTGAGTTATGTCACTTAACATGGTCTGAAGATGCATCCGTTTTCCTTCAGATGACTTAAGTTTGTACTCATATTTTTCTCATCCATTCAGCTGTCTGTGGACATACAGGCCTCTTCCGAGAAGTTTTTGTTCCTACCCATAGGTCTGTGAGGAACCCCGAGTTGCTGTTTGTGGTATAGGAATAGGTGTGTGTTCATTCTTTCAGCATGTGGAGATTCAGTTATTCCAGCACTGTTTGCCCACAGACTGCTCTTTTCCTCATTAACTGGATAGCCTAAAATATAAGGGTTCATTTCTGGACTCGATTTCTATTCATTGTATGCCTGTCCTTCTGCTGTTCATTGCCACACTGTTTTCATTCCGATAACTTTGTAGTGACCTTTGAAATTAGGGTCTGTGAACCCTTCAGCTTTGTTTCCGATCATTCACTATGTTTTGACTGTTCTGGGTCTCTGCCTGTTCACTTGATTTAGAGGGTCAGACTGTCGCTCTCAGCCAGAGTACATTAACTGGGATATGCATAATAATGGTGAATGTTTTAATTTCCCTTTTAAGGTCATTCGTTCTTAGTGTACAGAAATCCAAAATATTTTTGTAAATCGACCTCATGTCCTGTGAGGCCTTACTGAACTTGTTTATCAACTTTTTTTTCCCCCTGGGAATTTAAAAATCTTTTTGTATAGGAAGTTAGGACATCTTTTTTTCTATCTTGATTCTTGGGTTGACCCTGGAACGTTGCACTGACCTGTATTCCCACTCCTTTTTTTAAATTTTGAGACAAGGGCTCATTAAATCACTAAGCTGTCTTGGTTGGGCTGAACTTGGGGTTACCCTGCCTCAGCCCCTCAGAGTGCTGGGATTACAGGTGTGTGCCACCATGGCTGGCCCAAAACTGTGATATCTATGAGTATTAAGATTCTGTTTTGGGCTGGAGATTTAGCTCAGAGGTTCTGCCGCTTGCCTCACAAGCACAAGGTCCCGAGTTTAATCCCTGGTACCAAAAACAAACAAACAAAGAAGGTTTCTGTTTTTTCAGTCAGGGTGCCTTTTGTTTTCTTTCCGAATTGCCATGACTACAACCTGCAGTTCAATGTTAATTAGAGGTGGAAACAGCGGATATCCGTGACTCATTATTTGCACATATCAGTCCTTGAAATCTGAAGTCTAAGAAACATTCAGAATCTCTATTATTTTGCTGCCATTTGAAAACATAATGATGTAATGAAAAAGATACAAGGCCTTTATAAGCCCATATGTTGTGTACATTGGATAAATTAAAAACAAAAATCCAGTACTACTCTGCATTAACTGCTTCAAGAATAGAAAATAAGTCAGCAGCTTCCTTAAACATTTAAGAAATAAACTCTCCACTGGCATGCTAGGGTCAAAGTTATTCTTATTTTTAAAACAAAATTAATTTTTACTCACGAATTTATTTGCACGGCCAAACATTGCTTAACCATTTCCAGATTTAGACTTAATTAAGATTATTAAACACAGGAGGGGGTGAAAGGAGGGCAGGGGTATGGGGAAAAAATGAGAACCAAGATATGCCATGTAAAGGTACAAGATCCCAAAGATGAATGTAACTGTACTGTATACCTACAAAGTACCATTAAACTCAATGAGAGAGGAAAAAAAGATTATTAAATAGTCCAAGTAAGATATGAACAGCAGTGACAAGGAACGCATTAGAATTCTTTCTGGAGTTAGGTTTTGTTGAAGAAAGATAGAACCCTGTGCCTCAAGAGAGACTTGCAGTTCTCAGAATTAATATTTCGTTTCAGAGATGTAGGCCCTAGACTTGAAGCTTCCTCTTAAGGAGAATCATTCTTCTCCAAGGTGCGCTCAACTTCTCAAAGTTATATTTAGTGCTTAACTTACTTGTCTCAGATAAGAATGTTCATTGTTTCACTCGAATAATTATGCCACTAACATCTCTTCTTTCAAGTAAATAAAAAATAATTTGGCCTGAAACATGTTAAGGTGGAAGTTTTCTGCTTCAGTTCCTTGGGCTTTGAGGAAGTCGAACCTCACCTGTGTGGTGGCAGCATAATGACAGTGGTGTTTTTCTCATCGGCAAGTTCCAAGATTGGAAGGGTGAAGGCGCATAAAGGATGTAGAACCATACTTCATTAGCACAGTTTAAGAGGTGGTAAATGCTCGCTGTTTATTTTAATTAGTACACGTAGACCACCCCACTGTGGAAATTCAAAATCAGAAATGCTCCAAAACCCAGGACTTTGTAGTTTCCAACCCGACCCCACAGGTGGCAGACCTCAGCCCTGACTTCAGCGTGCTCAGTAGGCGTGCGTCACCCTCGGGCTGTGTGTAGGAGGCATAAGTGACTTTCCTGTTTACATTTGGGGCTCGTCTCCAGGAGTTCTCCTCATGTCTGCAAAATTTCCAAACTGAAAAAAGTTGAAACCCAAAATGTTTTGGTTCCAGGCATTTCTGTTGTTGTTGTCATGGTCGTCATTTTGGGTGTGGGAGATTAAAGCTGTGGGTGTCCTCTACCACAGTCTTGATTACTGTCTTAGGTGATACCTCTTGATGGACCCACTGGAAATAGTAAACCTGAGTAGCTATACTGATCAGTCTCTCAGACAGGAGAGTTTAGTTGTGTCCATGTTAAAATGTAAAAAATGCACCACCCATGTGGGGTGGGCAGCGCAGGGCCCTCCCATTTGGCAGCCGTTGGCTTCTTGCTTGTGATGATTCCTGAGTTACGCAGATAGGGAGAAGCACTACTTGTTTTTTCGTGGAGCTGGGCATCTTTCCAGTTCATTTCAACCTGTGCTGTGATGTTAAAATGTAAATCAGTAAAAGTAGAAAGGGGTGAGGACAGACTCCTCTCATCCCCTTTGGTTTGTCCTTTGATCTTGCAAATTACTCTTCTCTGATTTTGTCCCTAGTATCTCCACGCAGGCTTTGAAGAATTGATAATAACAGAAGCGTCTGCAAAAACACTTGCATCTTGATCAATAATAATTCTTGTCTTTGGGATCAAAGGCTGATTTGAGATCGATTAATACCCCAAAACTTTCTTTGTTAAAAGCAACGGAACTTGGCAGAGATGAGAGAAGAGTGGTGCCAAAGCCTGTTTGTTATTCATGGAAGATATTTAGCATGTGGAGCTCCTGCAGGTTTTGGAAGGAGGCTGGCAGAGCGTTTTGAAAGGGTATCCAGGAGACAAATGGGCCTATAAATTTGAGAGAGAACACTTTCTTTTGAAAATGGGATAGATTGGAATTTCCCATTCTAAAGGTGCTCTACCTGGAGTTGCAATTAAAATGATCTGGCAAGGGCTGGAGCTTCTAGCGCAGCATGGGATCTAAACTTTTCTGGCTGCAGAGCCCTTTCTCTTGGGCTCTTTTCCAGTTTCCAGTGATAGGTCAGCTATTTTAAACAGGGAAGAGTGTTTTCTGAGGGCTAAGTACTAGGCCCACAGAAAGCTTCGCCTGCCACCTGCCTCATTTTGTTTAATCTTTCTGCCACCCTTATTAAATAGGTACTTTAAAAAACTGTTTAACAAATAAAAGACAGCTCTGTTAAGGCTTAGGTACAGGCATTTTTTTCTTTTCTGCGTGGATTAGAAGGTAGTAAAAACTCAAGTAGTGATACCTGAACACAAATGTGCTGAAACCCAAATCATAAAATCGCGTGATTAAACTGCTTCAACTACTGTCGGGTAAAAACGGTTCTGGTATTTACAGTACTGTCAGGTAAAAACGGTTCTGGGATTTACAGCTGTAGGCATCCAGGCAGGGTCCAGGCATACGAAGACTTTGGGAAATTATATAAGCCTTGATGTTTATTGAAAAAACTTAAGCAAGCTATTAGCAGAAAGTTTAGCTTTCAAGTTCTTGGAAAAAACTGGTCAGAGAAATGAATTCCCAGGTCTCTCTGTCTTATCCCCCAGTGGGTGAGTTAATGTCTTCCATTATGGCCACTTGGCTTTCACTTGCATTGGTTAATTTGCTTATGAAAGTATTTATCCTTCCTAGTGCTGTCTGTCTTCGTCTGCTCTCCATTTGAGGTGTGCCTTTGCTAGCTTAGCCAGTTTTGTTTCTGGCAGTCTCTTTCCTAAAGGAGCCTATTGTCTAGGCTAGAGGCAGTCATTAAGTTCCAGGGAAGGGCTCTCCCCAAACATGCAGTCCCATGAATCCCATAGATCCTTAAGCTAAAAGCAAAGCATCAGCAGCCTGAGGAAGGCACACCGGGGCTCAGGAGGAAGAGAAGTGACACCTGCCACCTGTAAGACACCTGTGTTCACAGTGACAGCAAAGCAAAGAGAGACCGGATGTTCCTGGTGTGCGTCTTTGGGCCTCATAGTAGTAAGAAGCACACTCCGTTCTGTTCAGCAGGACATTCCCCTGGGCAGCATCAGTAGATCGTGGTGCCGAATGAGCTTGCTGTGTCTTCTCTGGTCCAGGTGGCCCGGCTGGAGGCGGCCTCCACAGCTGGGCATGCCGCGGGTGAGCAGCCCTTCAGCCGACCAGTGAGAACCCCGGGTCCTGACATTCTCTTGGTATCGATGTTACCGGCCGAGCAGAGTGTGTGTCTCCTCGCCAGGTGCGCCAGGGGAACGTCAGAAGCTAGGCGTGTTTCGGAGGGGTGGCGAGAAGACCACGTTCACACCCTTCTGTCAGAAACGGGCGTCGGTAGAGGCTTTGTGGAAGACAGTTGTGTCCAAAGTCTTTCAAAACGTGTATTTTTGTGTTAGTGATCCAATGTATAAAAATGTGAGGAAAACCAAGAAGTGCCGTGTACATAAGGATTTAACGACAGACCCTTTTACGTTAGCGTTAGTAAGCACCCTGGGAGGAAACCTGGGTGTTTCACAGTTGGGGAAGCCTTGGAAAACCTGCAGACCTGCGGGCTGGGTCAGCTTCTCTGTTGCTGGCCTTTCTTTCCCGGGGAGGCTGTCCTGTGCATTTTAGGGTATCCACTGTGGTTTATGGCCTCCGCCACTGTATTCCAGTAGTGCCGCTAACACCATACCACTGGGACAGCCAGAAATAAAATGGATTGCCCAGGAATGCCTGCACAGGTCAGAAATTGTACCCTAGAAATAAGTTCCCTTTTAATGTTTCTTACCGAAATATTTTCTCAATGTAAAAAATATTAAAAAACTACAAATGTTAGGAAAAAAATTAAAAGTTTAAAATCTCTTGAACACATTACTCATATTGGAGGGGGGAATATGTAAACAAAAGCACAGCTATTTCAGATCTTTACCGGCATGTGGTGGTGCACACTGTGATCCTAGCACTTGGGAGGCTGAGACAGGAGGGTCCTTGTGAGTTCAAGGCCAGCCCGGGCTGCATAGTGAATCTAAGGCCCAATGCTGGAGGTGCAGTAGAGAGAGGAGTTGTATTCAGCTCATGCTCACGGTTGGGAGGCAGAAGCCCCAAGGCTAGGTGGGCATTGTGGTAGGCATGCAGGTGGGGGCAGGCGATCACATCATAAACAGGAGGCCAGGTGCGACTTGGGTCAGGCTCGCTCTTGTAACTAACTCTGTTCAGAGCTCAGCTCCCAGGATTGGCTTTAATCCAGGCCAGGCTTCCTGCAGAGGAGACCTGGCTGCATGCGCAGGTGCCTTGTGCTAGAGGCCAGCTCCACACAGCGACCTGGCCTGGAGGAGAGAGCACCTGCATCCAGGAGTCAGGAGAGGCAGGGTGAGGGCCAGTGTGCCAGCTGAGGCGCGGGCGATTCAGCCCTTGCCAGTGCACAGGCATGGGGAAGAGGTGGATCGGGTCCACTGCTGGGGGAGAGAGGCACAGGCACAGAGGCCTCTCCCAGCTGTTGTGGGAGGAGACCCTTCGATGGGGTGCAGAGACAGATTAGGGGAGAACAGCGTGTGCAGGGGAGCGCCCAGGAGTGGTGAAGTCGCTACATGACCAAGGACCCGTGTTTGTCGCACTGTACCTGTCAAGGTGGCAGTGGTTTCAGGGCCTCAGGATGAAGGAGAGAGGATCTGTGCATGGTTGGAGTCTGCTGGGAATGGGCAGTCCCTGTCCACAGCCTCTGAATCGGCAGGTGACTACTTAAAGAGGTAACAGCGGCTGTATTTGGGGTGTAGACTGCCTTACTCAGGTACAGGCAGTCTAGAGAAGATTTCTTTCTACGTCTTCTTTAGCACAAATATTTTCACTTTAGAATATTCTTTATACCAGCTCTGGGTGTCTGAGGGGGTCCTCATGTTTTCCATATCTGAAACTGTTCTAGACGTTTCACATACACCCCCACCCCCGCAAAAGCTAAGTTTAGGTTGATGTAGTTCTCATGCCTGTGGAGAGGCTTCGGAACTAAAAGCTGCATGGTGAGACACCCAGGAAAGAGAAGGATTAAACTGGGACAGGAAACAGAAAAGAACAACACAGTTCCCGAGCACAGTGTCCGGCTACTCTAGTTTTTCTTGTGACATCAGCAGCCTCCCGAGCCCGGGTCAGAATGGCTTTGGCGATGCTGATGCTGTCCAGGGCCTGTCAGAGCCGTGCTCAGTTCCCTCGGAAGACGCGCAGCAAGCAGGTGTCCCCCGGAGCTTTCTGGTGGCCCCCGGAGCTTTCTGGTGGTCCACAGTGATTGGTGAAGAATCCTGCCCTGTTGTACCCAGTCTTCCACTTGGGCTTGGAAATACGAATGGCTGACGGGATGCGCCAGGCAAGTGGAGCCAGGCTGCGAGGAGGTGAAAACAGCTCCGGGACAGTGACACCGGAGTCTGACCTCCCCCTGTGGGTTCGGCTCCACGCTCACTTCACTTCTGATCCCTGCCTCCTGTCTATCAAGTAAACCCCTGACTTAAGTTTGGCAGATCAGTTCTCAGACGCATGGTAAGTGATCACATAAACTTTGAAAGTTTGCTGTTTGGCATCTTGCTGCGAAATCTCAAATGGGATGTTAAAACACCAGGCTAACTTTGCGAAGCCAGACCAGGGCTCCCCATCAACCTGCACCCGCAGCTCCTGTCTGCCGGGTGCTTTCCTTTCCTCTTGAGGTCTCCCGGGTATGCCGAGGACACTGCCCCTCCCGGAAGGGACCTCACTCCTCACTGTAGTGCAGGTGTCCTGGCTGCCTTTCCAAGAGCGCTTTGCAACCATTGACCGAAGAAGGTCGGCCTTGTCCCTGGCACTTGCTCAGTGAGCTCCATGCACAGCTTTCTCGGGGGAAACCCTGAGGACAGCAGCATTTCCACTCTGTCCTGATCAGAGAGCACAGGACTAAGTCAGTCACCGTAGTGCCATGAGAAGTGGGAGCACCTGACAGTACGACTTAGAATTTTGCAGGATTGGGTAGGGAGTAAAAGAAATGTTTTCTTTCTCTTTCTAAAAGTGTAATCATATCCAAATAGTTAAGATGTGTAATCAGCTTAAGATAAATGGGTTCCTTGAACCCTGGAAACAGTGCTTAATTAACTAGCAGTGTTGTAAACAGGTAGATCCATCAGATAATGGCCGTTCTTCATCAGTTAATTCAGTCTCATTTAATCAAGTCGGGCTCTGCTTGTTCTTGGCTGAGTAATTTCATGGTCTCGGCAGCTTTTCGAGTGGAGTTCTGGAAGTCCTGACTTGGTGTTGTGACAGGCTGGCGAAGTCATTACCCAGAGTGCCGGCTGCCCTGGGGGGCAGGTGCCTCTCCCCCACTTCTTGGAAGATGAATGTGTCCATCTTGGAGCCCGTTGCAGGAGCTGCGAGGGACACCTCCCGTAAGACAGTGACTCTGTGAATGACGAAGGACTTGGGACGGCTGCAGAGACCCAGTGAGAGGTCGCTGTCAGAATAACTCACGTGACAAGGGCATTAGTTCTCGTGACACCCAGCATTTTCAGGACTGGAATTGAGAAAGCATGGTACAGTTGTTTACTGTCAGCCACAGCATCCTGAGGACGCCGGGGACTGCCAGGGTACTGAGTGATTTCTAGAAATGTGTATTATGAATATATAGAATATTATGAATGTATATAAATTATGAATTTATAATATAAATATGAAGTATTTATATTAACAACCCTCTCAAATATGAGATGGGAGTTAAACTTCTTCCTTGGTAACGCTTCTTTTGCAAGTCAACATAGCAAACACCATATACCTAATTATTATTTTTAACTTGCCTCTTTTAAAAAGTGAAAACCTTTTGAGGTTTTTTTTTTTCCCAAGGACCCACTGAGAAATCTCCAAATCAGCTCAAGATTAATATTTATTTAGTACTTGATTTTAGGAAAACAATTTCAGAAGGTGTCAAAATATTTGAACATTTGATTCAGTATGGTTACAGGTTGTTGTGAAACAATAGTTATTTAATAAAATTGATAATAAAGTAACTCTAATAGGTATAATGAGTGAGAGAAAAAAAAAGCCACTCAGCTTTTCGAGTGAGCAGATTCGGTTCCATTCGCAGGCGCTTACTGTGGTGTGACACAGAAACTATGAAGGCGGCGTGAGACACCAGTTACCTAAGTCAAGTGACCTGGAGGTCGTTCGGGTCGGTCCTTTTATTTCTGAGAGTTGTATGTTTATGAAAGCACGCACTTTTCTCTAGTTAAAACAGAGCTCCTATATTAAATGTGATGCATCCAGAGGCTCCGAAACGTCCACAGCATTCATTGCTCTTACGCATTTCAGCACACAGGCAGAGACACATTGAGACATCGTGCGGTTTTATTCTAAACCTTTACCATGAGTGAGGCATCGACACTGTGAGACTGGGTGCACCAGTGTACATGGGGAAATTGGCTCTTGCCTTGGTCTTTCTTTATGTTTTTATCTAAATTGTGTTTCTGGCAGATAAAACAAGTTGTGACCTGCTTGACAGGAGGGATAAGTGTTTTTATCAATTTTTGTGGCGGGGATATTTAGGATTTTCTCTTTTCCTGATGTAGAAGCTTATAGAGGCTGTAAACTGAATTTTGTTTCCAGTTAGCCTTTTCCAGTGGTTACCTTTTGGGGGTCCCTGAGTGCCGCTTAGAGGTAGCAGGGGACCCATTCCTCCCAACTGGGCATTGAGGGGCTTAAGTGAGAAGAGAAAGATCCCTGATGAGCCGGAGCTGTGTGTCTGGGGGTTCTAGAAGGAGCCAGGGAAGTGCAGGCCTCCGCAGTGAAGTCCTGCTCACCGGAAGTGGGCAGAGGTGGTGCCCGGCAGGGATCCAGTGCTCAGCCAGGACTTGATGGGGTGACATTCAGACCATGCTCCCATGAGAGGCCCGGATGCAGGATGAAGCCCCCAGAGAACAGGCCTTAGACCACAGCCAGGAGGAAGGATCCCCAGCCCAGAATCCCTGCAGGAGGAAGTGATGGGGCTGGACTCAGCTCCAGGCCACCTGTGAGAGGGTCACCTGGCTGCAGTTAGTCATGGGTAGGATACAAAGGGCATCATCCTGGGGGCAGGAAGAGGAGCAGCCCCATCTCACAGAGAGCCCCGAGAAAGACAGCAAAGACTGCTACTGCTCCTGCCACTGGCAGAGCAGGGCCACGAAGACCATCATGATGAAAGAGATGACAGGGGCCTTCCCGGCCGAGAAGCTTTATCCGAACCCTGAGAGCTGGGAGCACTTGGCATGGTGCCGGCACAGAGGGGTGCCCAGGCTGCCCGTGTATGCCCTGTGACTGACTGCAGCTTCTACCCTAGTAGTGCTGCCTTGTCACCGGCTCCCAGAGCTTCTGTCCCAGGCTGTGAGTTCTTCTGTGCCTACAGGATGGCAGCCCTCCCCTCGTGCTGTCCCCAGGTCCTCAGAGAGCTAAAGCCACCCCTTCTCCATTACCACAGTCTTCACTTACTGCACTGCAGCGTCTGCTTTAGAAAACAGAAACTCCTGTTCCTCTTGTGACAGTGGGGTCATGGCACCTGCATCTGGGTGGCCCCAGCAGGGAACCCACCTTAGGCAAGAGCTGGCTGGCAACAGCACAGTGGCCCTCCTTGTCCTTCCCTTGCCCTCATGCCGATGTCCATCGAGCAGCTCCGTGTCAGGGTCACCTTTGCAGGGCTTCTGTGGCTAAAGCATCTCCAGATTGCCTGACAGCCTGCCGGCCCTGGGCCTGCCTGGTTTGTTCCTGGTGTCAGCGTTCACATACTCCTTGTTTCTGAGGCTCAGAAGTGTTATTTTCTGTTGCTTTTTACTGTGGGACTCGGGGATCTGGCTGGGGGGTTACTGAGGTATTCCCTCCTATTGGCTTTTTGGTGGTAAGGACAGCTGCCAGGAGCCTACAGGTTCTACTTGGAGAAGCCTAGGCCTTAGTGGGACGGCCCAGAAAGAAGGACGAAGCGAGGGAAAATGGGTCAGAAAGGAGAATTTTTGGAAGTGGTTTCAAAAGTTTTGAAAAAAGATGAGTGCAGCCTACGGCATTTCTTGATGCCGGGAGGCATCTGGGGAGGAAGGGAGAGTCTTGCAGCCCATCAGGTTTGCTGGAGATCTGAGGAGAGCAGCTGCCTAACGGGGTGGGGCCTGGAGTCTTTTGCTGGCGGTGAGGAGGTACGGAGGCTGTTGAGACACAGGCCTGGACCTTGGGATGGGCCGCAGGAAGTGGATGGAGCAGGCCGGGGCCAGTCCTTTTGAGTGTGTGCGTGCATTGTTCAAACACACTGAGGAATAGAGGAGTCTCCCTGCCCTCACTTTCCTTCTTGTTTTCTAATGGTGTGTGCTCATGGGTCAATGGCCCTGTGGGTAAGAGTATGGCGCTTAGTTAGAATTGCCCTGCAGAGGAAGTGAACATCTGAGAAGGTGGCAGTGCCCTAAAGCGGATGTACAGGTTGAGTATCCCTTGTGTACAGTGCTTGGAACCAGGACTGTTTTGGATTCTGGAATGTCTGTGCGTAGGTGATGAACATCTTGGGGACAGAATGTGAACATGGACTTGTGTTTTGTGACTTACACACACAGCAGGAAGTTAACTTTATACAATATTTTTAGCATGTCCATGTTTTGTCTGTGACCCATCCCATGAAGCCATGTGTAGAATTTTCCATTTTCTAACACTGTCTTATTGGCTCTGACAAATTTTGGGGGTTTTCGGTTTATGATATTCAACATATTTATATTTATGTTTGATTAGAACAAGAGCCATACTTAACATTCCTTCAGTTTCCTTGTTAAGAAATCAGCCTTTGGCTTTTGATACAGCCCTTTTAATTTAATCAAATCTCGAAATTCTGTGTTATTGTTGGGAATGTCTGGTGTAGATAAACCCAACGTAGAGTCGTACCTCGGCTCACCAGAATTGTGGAATGAATTCTGTGACCAGAATCTTGTAAAGAATTAAGGTCACGAACCAGAAGTCAGCAGTCAGGAGAGGAGATGGAAGAGTGGAATTCTGCTGTGGAGGTTGAAATCTCAGTGGAACAGTTTTCAGGGTTAGGTGCATGGGGGGTTTCTTCATTTTAAATAATATGCCCCAAATGTAATGAAGCTGTCAGGGGTCTGCCATGTGTAAGAGCATCGGTTGCCTTGCTCTGGGGATGATGGCATAAGGACAAGGTCAGAGGACCCACGATCCCTGGAAGCTTAGCAGGAAGACCAGCTTTGGAGGAGGGCTATGGAAAAGCCAGGATTCCAACAGGTGGGCGGAGGGGCCACCCCACGGGGGGTGGAAAGGCCGCTAGGAAGGCCGAGCTGGTGGGAGCTGGGAGAGGTGGTGCACCCTAGCGGCCTGCATCGGGGTTTCGACCTGGGAGCCAAGTCTGGCGTTCTCCCTCTAACTCAGCCAAGTACCCAAAGTTCCTCCATCCACAGAAACCCTGACCACACAGAACTTCTGTGAGCATTTGCTGGAAAAGTCTCTGGCACATAAGCATTCAGTGAATGCTACCTATTTTTCCATTTTCTAATGCATTTTCCAGTTTTTCGTGATGAAAGAGTAGAAGAAAAATTTAATGTCGGGTCTTTTTCAAGAGGACTTTAAAAACCATAGAATTATACTTTTCTTAAGCAAGGAATCTTGATTAAATCAGCAAAATAGAGTTCATCAAGTTGTACATTAATATTTTAATATCAAGAAATGAGGGTCTTTAATTATGCTACTTTACCATTTAGAACATTTGCATGCTAAGGATCATGAATATGTTGAATTATTAGTGGCCTCCAAATTAGTAATGGAGTTTTCCTGGGTTGTTGATATTAAAATACATTTTTCTTTGTTCTTTGGTTATAACCCACTCCCATTCCTAATTGTGTTCTGCTCAGGCTCAAATGAGCACTAGTTTATAATCACCAGTAGCAGGAAAATGTTCCTTCACAGTGTCTGCGGACCTGGCCTGAAGACCGTTAGCAGTGGGGACGCTGCAGACGCTTGCTCTTGTTAGTGTCCGGGTTTATCTGTCCTGTCTCAAAAATACTGTCGACCTCTCTTCCCTCCCCCCACCTCTTCCCCGTGTGCTCCTCTCTCCCTCTTACCTGGAATAATTGTTTTCTTTAAAGAAATCGCACAGCATTCAAGTCCTAGCCAGTCTTTTTGGTTCCTGGGTACCTGTGATGCTGAAACTCATCTGTGCTTCTCAGATCGAATCAAATCAGCCTGTATTTAGCCAGCTGTCCCTCATGGGAGATGTGTGTGATGAGATAGTGCTGGTGAGCTTTTGGACTCATTTCACTTCTTGAATCGGAAAAGGAACCGGCACAGATCTCCAGGCCGCGGCAGCAGTGGCATCATCCAGAGTCTGTCTGTAGAGGTAGTATTTTTGGTAGCTGGAAAATATGACACCGGTAATGTTGCATACCAATTAGTTGTATTAAAATATATATTATGCACAGCTCTGTATTTGCGTTTCAAAGTTTCCTTGACAACATCATTTAACTTCTCACTGTTCTTTTCATGTTGCTAGTATAAATATCTAATATGTTTTTGTTCAAAACATCAATTAGGCTTCAGTATAATCTTTATTAATACAGATCTGTTATTACAAGAAGACTGCTGAGCTATGATAATTTGCACAGCAGGAACAATAAAATATCTTCCTTTTTGATTCTGTCCCAGACTGGCTTTTTTCTTCTTACACACAGCGCACACCCCAAATCTCCCATGCTATCTTTACACTGCAGTGAAATCTTCAAAGCTCTAATATGCAAGACATTCTTTTCTCCCAAAGGGAGCACACTAGGAAGGCCCCAGATTGCAGGCAGATTGACAGAGATGTGAGTTTGGTATGGATCCCCACTTACAGTGTCCTCACGTCTTTGTCTTCTTGTAGCCCGGACTCCCCACTTCCTGCGGATCCAGAACGTGGAGGTGAACGCTGGCCAGTCGGCCACCTTCCAGTGCAGCGCGATTGGCAGGACCTCATCCAAGGAGGACAGACTGTGGTTACAGGTACAGTGCCACCGGCAGCGACACCTATGAGCATGAAGGGCGCTTACTGTGCGGGAGGAGCTGGGCCTGGAGTCCAGTCAGGTCCCTCATGTCAGGCTTCTTTCCAGTGCTCAGCCGTTCCTAGGTGTTCTCCATAAGCTGCTGCTGTTCTTTGCACTCTTTCTGAGCTTCTGTTTTCCTCTTTGCTTTTTTTCCCATTAAGTTTATTGGTACATTTAACACAAACAACAGTTACATTTATCATTGGGATCTTGTACCTTTACACAATATACCTTTGTTCTTGTTTTTTTCCCCCTCATACCCCTGCCCTTCCTTCACACCATTCTACTTCCAAAGACTTTGTTTCCTTTTTTGCATTTTTTCACATTTTTTCTTTTTTTTTCTTTTCCCTTATTTCCTTTCCCCTCCCCTTCCTGCTTCTCCTTTAGCCATTTTCTTCCTATTTCACATGCTCAGTTATACTATTTGAACCTCATTTACACCTTCAGTTTTTCACACCAGAGAAACTATTCAGTATTTACTCCAGTGTGTCCCATTTATTTCACTTAAGACTGTGGCCTCAATGTGCATCCATTTAGCTATAAATGACTCTAGTTTCTCATTCTTTGTGGCTGAGTAGTACTCCATTTTATAGAAAAACCACACCTCCTTTATCCAGTCTCCAGTTGATGGGAACTTGGGCTGTTTCCAAGTTTTAGCTATTACGAACTGTGCCACTACAAACATGGGTGTGCATGTATCACTGATTCTTTTAATTGTTTTGAAAAGATATACAGCAGAGGAATAGCTGGGTCAAAGCTTAGTCATCTCATTATCAAGTTATTTTTAGAGCAGCATATTAAAGTATGAAATAGAGCACTTTCCTTATCCTTTTCCTCTTCTCTTCCTCCTGAGAAAAATCCAAAGAATCACACACGCACTCTCACACAATTCACAGATCTTTTTGTGACTTGAATTTCTAAGACACTGACGTAATTGAAGAGATGAATGACACGTCTTTTACTTTCAAATGTTTAAAGTATGTGGACATGTATAATCTATAAAGTATATAGACACCTGTCTGTAAGGGATACATGTAGTACACAGATGTGTGTAGACCAGAGTACAGTTATGCAGATATCATCCTCAGTATCTTGCGTGACACGCGGTCTCCTGGGCCTCAGCCTGCTCTCTGCTCTCTGGAGTTCCGGTGGATGAGAATAGAAATAAATGCCCTGGCCCTCGGGCCCCAGTCCCATCTGCTCTGCAGGCTCTAGGTTTACTGGGTTTGCCCCGTGCCTCCTTCCCACTCCATTGCTGCTTCTTCCAAGTATTGATCTGCAGGCTCCTCATTCCCCATCTCGGCTGGAGTTGGACTGTTTCCCTCTCTTTCCTTGCTTTATAGGCTTACTGTTTTTGTGGTGTTGGGGCTCGAACCAGGTCCTCGAGTGTGCTACATAACCTCTCCAACAATGAGCCAAACCCGGCCCTTTTATGTATTAATTTATTTCATTTCCAGTTTGCTCCTGAGCTGTTCCCCCTCGGTACCTGCTCTTCTCACCTGAGCCACCCCCACTCCCTTTGCTGGCTTTGCCTGTGTCCCCCCCCATTTTCCCCCTTCTCTGGGGACATAATGACCACGGGGCATCGTCTTGTGTTCGTCCCTTTTCATCACGAGAACTTAAGTAAATGTTCATCCTTCTTGCTTCATCTCCGGAGAAATGGAAGCATCGCCATGTTCTCCCCAGGCTGAGTCGCTGAAGGAGGTTTCTTAAACACGCCCCCAGGATGTGCCCTCAGGCCTGAAGTCACTGTCTTCACATCCTGTCCCCCTGCACAGCTTCCCTAGCCATGAAGGAGCCAGGTGTGCAAGAGGCCAAGACTGTATGTTCCAAATTCATCCTTACTTTTATTGTTGCTCCTAAAAGTTTTGTAATCAGTACTCTAAATGCTTTTTGGAGGTGGTAAAAATTGTTGTCAGTGTTTAACTTTTTTTTTTTTATCTCACTTCTCAGTTATTTTTAAATCCTTGATGTTAGGGATTCAGAATTACTTTCTTTGTAAGTGGTTGCTTGTAGGAGACGTTGTCCAGATTGGCTCGGTATTCAGGACAAACCCCCTTTATTCACATGTTCCTCAAAGCATGAAGTATCTTACAAAATGAAACTTCTCTTTCCATCTTTGCTTTAACTCTTAATTTTTTCATGAAAAAATAATCTTTTACTTTTCGTATTTGTGGACTGTAACTGGAGTGGAAAATATAAGCTATCACTTCTAAAGTCCTAAGATTTACCAAGAATTTATTAGCACATTTAGTTCATAGTTTGCTCTTTTTGTTTTTTCAAATGTCCTGGACGTGGGATACTCACTTAAATTGGAGCAGTTGAGGTTGGGAATCTTTCATTATTCCCTTTTATAGTGGGAGAATTTTATTTTGGGAATCTGTGATGTTATAGGAGAGAGCTGGTTTGTGTTCTCAAAAAATACAGGGTGAGGTGTACAGTTCTCAGCAGTGCCTCCATTGTAGAATTGCCCGGGCTGTTTTACAGTGATGCTGGATATTCCTAGGTTCTGATGAAATTGGTCTGGGGTGGACCCAGTTTCTCATTAAAGGTTCCCCAGGTGATTCAACCACTGTGATCCCAGGGTGAAAATGACTACTGTGAAATGATAAATGATCAGCTTTATTAGAATTCAAAATTAAAACCGTGTGTTTGGGTGTTGCCTTTTTGTGTTGGAAATGTTTGTGTGTGGTCAGCCTTTCTTACTGGTCTGTAACCTCATTTACAGGTGATGCTGCAAAGAATCACAGCTGTGTATCAGAGCAGTTTTGTTAGTAGGTATACAAGCTGCAGAAAGGATTTGAAAAGAAGTAAAATTATGATTACCTTGACAAATTTAACTTGGGTATTTCAAACCATATATATGAAAGCATAAATTTAACAACACTTGCTATCATAGAAAAAAATATCAAAAACACACAGCAGACTATCTTCAGTTGCTATAGCAACCCTCTAGTGTCTAAAATTTTGAGTGGTTAAAATCGCATTCATTATTGTTTTAGTCAGTTATCTACCTACAGCTGTATCTATATAATATAATATTGAACATACACGCTGAATTCAGGGGATGCTTTCAAACTAATGTGTTATTTTAACATTAGGATTTTGGATGACCTTGATTTAGAATTAAAGATTTATTTTATCTTGGTGAGACAGTATGGTATGTCCAGGGGGATTCAGGAAGAAATTAATACAGTTTACTTTGTAGTATTAGCCAACGCAGGCAGCTGGTCTTTGCATGGGATGTGGCAGAAGTGAAGGCAGCTGGGGAAGAGATATCCCTCCCCAGGGCAGCTTGGGACTCTTGGTCAGGAATTGAAATTGGACCTTGCACTCGGCTTGCAGATCAGGGAGGATCAAGAGAAAGGAATCAGCCCCTTCTAAGGGTCAGCCATTTCCTTTGGCCCAGGGAACTGTAGATCCAGGAACTCCTTTCTTCTGTGTGTCTTCTCCCGTTCATTGGAAGGCTGCTTCCGAGGATCCCAGATTATTGAGGCACACGGAAGGCACAGGTAGCCCTGATTCTGGAATTCCAGGGCAAAGGCTGCTGATGTCAAGACTGTCTCTGTCTGTCTTCACTGATATGGGCCTTAGTGTGGAGATCTTGGGAAATTTGGACACTCCTAGGGTCTCACTCAGTTTTTTTCCTCTTGTCTCTTCCTTTTGGACGTGGAGAGGAAAAAAATGGAAGGCATTTTAGCTAGATGATTTCTGGTTTAGGTTGTTCTGAGGGTACTAAGAGAGTTTCAGTCTGATAATCTGGTGTTATAATTGTCCCTCCATATCCCTGAGGGGGTGGTTTGGGACCCCTGCAGATACCCAAATCTAGGGGTGCCTATGTCTTTTATCTAAAAAAGTGTGGTATTTTTTGTAACCCTTGCACTTAAATCATCTCTGACTTACTTACAAAATTGAATGCAGTATAATCATATGTGATCGTTTCCACATTGTATTATTCAGGAAGCAGTGACAAGAAAGAACCTGTAAATGTTCAGTGCAGGCCAACTGTTTTCAAATACTTTTGGCCCATGGTTGGTTGAATCCATGGATGTGGAGCTTGAGGACACAATGAGCTATGTCCTCAAATACAGGTCCTCAAACACAGGTCAATACAGGTCTTGACAAGGGGACATTTTGTTGGGTTCTCCTTGAAGTGGAAAGAAAATGCATAGGCCTTCATGGATTTTAATTTTGCAGCTGCCCTGAGGAGTGGCATAGCAATGCCAGGTTGCTTGTTGTCCTGGTGTGACAGTGTGGGACAAGGTGTGGACGTTGCTGCAGGGCGCACAGCAGCAGCAGCCGTCACTGGCCCAGTCTGACAGGGTGAACTGCTCCTCCTTCTCACCCCCCTGCCCACATCGTGGCCCTCTACTCCCTTTTTTCAAAGGAAGGAGAATTGGCTGTTGTCCAGGTATAATTGTCATTTGTCTCTGTTATGAGAACTGCTGTCCATTAAGCGCAAAGGGCAAGTGACACATTAATAGACTTTCTGTTTATTCTTAGAATTTAGAAGGCTGTTATTACCTTTCATTAAGAAATTTGTGTTTTTGTACTGCACACTTTGTGTGTGCAGGTGTTTGATTATGGGTTAAGAAGATGTTGCTGTAGCATGGGGCTATTACCACTCGGATCTGGCCGCCGTTGGCCAAATTTCATTCATTCTTGTTCCTCTTGTGCAGGTGCCTTTAAATGGCCTAGTTCTTTTGCAGGAACTGAATGACACATAGATAAAGTGGCTCTTTCAGTTAAATAGCACTGATCTGTTGATAAGCCATCCACAAAACTCTATTCCTAGAAAAGAATCCTGGTGAAAGTAGCCATTCAGGTATAGAGAAATGAGGGACTGTTTTCTTATTGAAGTCCTGGACAAAAGTCTCAATCTCCTACAAGGCAATATGACACAAGGTGAAAGAAAGAAAGACACAAAAACGAGACTTAAACAGAAAGTAGGGATCTGGGGTCATCTGAACTTATCTGGGCAGCAAAGACACCAGTCTCCCAAGACTTGCAATATTTATTGATTACAAGTGTGGGAAGAAATAGGGGAGGGTTTATGTGAGACATCTGGCAATAGCACTTGTCACATGCAAAGCTCATAAAAGGGGGGCAGTGCATTCCTGCAGAAGGAACAAAGGGCAAACAGGACTGAGTCTTAATTAAGCGGTAACCTTCAGTTCAATGGGAAAGGCCGTACTTCAGGGAAAGGAATTTGTTGCAGTCACACTCCTCAAATGTGATGTTTTCTCAATTAGGGCCTTGCAGCTTCACAGACCAGAACTTAGGTCTCTGCCACAACCTGATAGTAAACTGGGCGGGGAGGAGGGGGGTGTCAGCCACATTTTCTGATTATTCCCTCGAATGCTTTCTTTTTGTCTCTGCTAAGGAAATGGTAAACTTAAACAAAGAAAGAATAGTATAACAAACTTAATAAGCTCAATCTAGAACTTCAGCAGTTCAGAAGATGTGGTCCTTGCTTCTTTATGTTTTACCTGCTCTACCTCTGCTGAGTTTGGAGCATTCTGTGCCATCCTTTCATTTAGCTATAAATGCTTCTCTAAAACAAAGCTTGGTCATTTTTTTTTTTCCTGAAAGCATCAGGTAGTAAGTCTCAGACAGACAGTATGGTCCCAGTGTGCCTAGCTCTCTGTCTGTGTATAACCAGATAGTGAAAGCCAGTATGAGGTGAACAACTGTGACACTGCACTCAGTACAACTATACTCACAGCCGTAGAAATCTGAATTTTATAGCAATTTAATTGTTACAAAATGTTACTCTTCTTTTGACTTACTTTCTTTTTTTTTTTTTTTTT
>NW_022900942.1:65933892-65950673 GCF_012274545.1 Fukomys damarensis
CTAAAAGAGAAGAGCCATTCCATTTCCCTTAAGACATGGGATAAATTGTTATAGACCATAGCTGTCCTTCTGAGCTACAGAACACGAGAACTAACTCCTCCATAACTGGATGTTGGCACCCAGCAACCAGCTTCACTGTCTTTAGATTCCCAACACATAGAAATGACATCTCTTAAAGTATCATACTGCTTCCCTGCTTTATGTGAGACATCTGGCAATAGCAGTTGTCACATGCAAAGCTCATAAAAGGGGGGCATTGCATTCCTGCAGAAGGAACAAAGGGCAAACAGGAAAGAGTCTTAATTAACCAGTAATTTTCAGTTCAATGGGAGAGGCTATAATTTAGGGAAAGGAATTTGTTGCAGTCACACTCCTCAAATGTGATGTTTTCTCAATTAGGGCCTTGCAGCTTCACAGACCAGGACTTAGGTCTCTGCCACAGCCTGCTAGTAAGTTGGGCAGGGGGTTCAGCCACATTTTCTAATTATTCCCTTGAATACTTTCTTTTTGTCTCCACTAAGGAAGTGGTAAACTTAAATAAAGACAGAATAGTATAATAAACTTAATAAGCTCAATCTAGAACTTCAGCAGTTCAGAAGATGTGGTCCTTGCCTCCTTATGTTTTACCTGCTCTACCTCTGCTGATTTTGGGGCAATCTGTGCCATCCTTTCATTTAGCTGTAAATGCTTCTCTAAAACAAAGCTTGGTCATTTTTTTCCCCTAAAAGCATCAGGTAGTATATCTCGCAGACTGTATGGTCCCGGTGTGCCTAGCTCTCTGTCTGTGTATAACCAGATAGTGAAAGCCAGTATGAGGTGAACAACTGTGACCGCACTCAGTCCAGCTGTACTCACAGCCATAGAAATCTGCATTTAATAGCAATTTAATTGTTATAAAATGTTACTCTTCTTTTAACTTACTTTCATTTTTTGAGTCAAGACCATTATCTTTTGAACTGTATGAAACAGAGAGTGGACAGAATTTACCATGAGGCTCCTACTGTAAAAGAGAAGAGTTGGATTGGGGATCGAACTTGGGTCCTTGTGCTTGCAAGGCAGGCCACCGAACCGCTGAGCTAAATCCCCGGCCTGACTTACTTTCATTTTTGAGTCATTATCTTTTGAACTGTATGAAACAAATAGTGGACAGAATTTACCATGAGGCTCCTACTCTAAAAGAGAAGAGCCATTCCATTTCCCTTAAGACATGGGATAAATTGTTTGGGGATCGAACTTGGGTCCTTGTGCTTGCAAGGCAGGCCACCGAACCGCTGAGCTAAATCCCCGGCCTGACTTACTTTCATTTTTGAGTCATTATCTTTTGAACTGTATGAAACAAATAGTGGACAGAATTTACCATGAGGCTCCTACTCTAAAAGAGAAGAGCCATTCCATTTCCCTTAAGACATGGGATAAATTGTTATAGACCATAGCTGTCCTTCTGAGCTACAGAACACGAGAACTAACTCCTCCATAACTGGATGTTGGCACCCAGCAACCAGCTTCACTGTCTTTAGATTCCCAACACATAGAAATGACATCTCTTAAAGTATCATACTGCTTCCCATAAATATGCACAAAGAGTGTGTCAGTTTACAATAAAAGAATGACTTTGCTACTGATGATGGTTTTTATGGGTGTCTGCCCATGCCCAAACTCATAAAGTTACCTATATTAAAGATGTGAATCTTTCGGTAGATCAATTATGCTCTAGTAAAGTTGTTGTTTTAGACAGTGATAAGAGACATTTAAAAAAAAAACAGACAAACACATTTGATGCATTGATCCGTTTGCACTTACTGTCTTGACTGCTGCTGGGAGCTCCTCCCCATGCACAGAGTGACTGTGTGCTGAGCCACTTCTGCCAGTTCCCTTGCTTTCTAGTATGCCAACACGTTCCAGGCTTGTATTTTCCAACACCACCTTCCTGAAGCCCAGGTTGGCTATTTTGGGAGGCAGTTCTGGTTTCTGTTTTGGTGGGAGATGGCCATTAACACAGGCAGTTGGCACAGTGGGCTGGAGCACTGTGGTCTGCTTGGGCCTTCTCAGCCTGAGCAGGGCTGGGTGGTTCTGCGTCAGACACACAGATAAAGGCACCACTGACCTTGCCAGTTCACCTTCAGAGCTGCAGGGATTTGACTTCCATCTTTTCCTTCTTCCATTCTGTTTTCCAGAAGAGCTGTGTGTTTGAAGGCACTGAGTAGGCAGAAGCGTGGCTCTTAGCTAACTGTGCTCATAACTAGCCTGTCTTTAGCTCCTGTGAACACAGGGTCCTAACTGCAGTGGTAAAGTGTTGGCCTCAGTCCTCACCTTGCAAACCCCAACTTTTAACCCAGTAGAAAGTTCTGGTCAGTGTTGGGCACCACAGTATGGCCTGGAGACTTAATCCAGTCAACTTCTGGTTATTTTTTATTTTATGACCAAAGAGCTAGTTTCACTGGATGCGGATTACTACATTTATTATGTCTATCCTATATTAACTGGGATGAACTTCCAAATAAAATTCACACAGATTATTAGATAATATTGTCAGATGTTACTATGGTATTAATAATAACCATTAACATGGTATTAATATGGTTCTAAGTTTTCCTAATAAAAATTACTGGAACATGAACACTGTACAGGGTTCAGAGAGTGTGGCACTGCACTGGGTGTCTGTACTCCCTCAGCTACCTGTATAGTCATTAGCTGATGAAATGGAGAACTCATTAATGTAGATGTGCTTATGGATGGTAGTCAGAGCTTTCTGATGTAATATTTGGGTTAGCCTGGTTATGGTCTAGAAATCAAAGGTCAGGGTTATCTTAATTATTAAAATAAAAAAGATGGACCGCAGGAAAAGATTGGTGGAGGTGTTAGGTTAATGCTGGATTTAGATTCATGAGCTTTTCAATCAGAATCACCCGTGGCCCTGCCCATGCTGCTGGCAATCGGAGCTAAGAATGTCGGTCAGGGTCATACACATGGGCGTGGCTGCGAGTGGTCAGGCAAGACCGGCTGTGCAGGCAAAGGAAGGGGCACGGGGAAGTCCCCTCCTGGGTGGCTGAGGAGGGGCTGGCCAGACTCCAATCCTGTGCCCCCAGAGAAGGTGCCAAACACCTGAGATAGATTCCCTGACTGCAAGTGCCCCCAACTTGCCAGACCTCAGTTTCATTCCATCATTGCTCTGACTATGGCAAACTGTTATGGAAAGACTGACAGTATCCTTGGGCTGCTCAGTGGCTGCTCATTTCGAAGTCCTCGGGATAGACCGCTGCAGAAGAAGACTGCACGTCCACTTTAAGAGACCATTGGTGCTCTTTCCACCTGCTCACTTTGAAGTGATACATGTTGGGAAAGACACCCTAGCCTTTGTGAACAGCTGCGCGCGCGCACACACACACACACACACACACACACACACACACACGTATTATAAATACATATATGTATATATCCCCCCCCATGAGAGCGTTTGCCCTCAGGCGCCATCTCTTCTGGTTCTTTCACTATCCACAGATGAGCAGCCATTTAGGAACAGTCTAGGTGTGCTGCTCTCAGCCTGGCAGGTCCTGGCTACCTTGCACAGGGCTTTAGGTGGCAAAGAGCTGCCCTGGTGCCTGCTCCTTCCCTGCCCGGTGCCCTGCTCCTGGGGAGAAGGTGGCAGCTGCTGCTTGCCAGGGCTGTAGGGCTTGTACCTGGGAAGCAGGAGGAGTCATGACGGTCGTGCAGCGCTGCTTGGGATGTCTGTACAGTGTCCCACAGCCCCTGAGGGGCCCACCCCCGCCAGGGCCTGCACACGAAGCCCCTCTGGTCATCTCCGACCTGGGAGAGGCCGCTCCCTACATCACGGGACTTGGCTGGTCACCAGTGAATTCCACTCTGAGGAGGGACTCCAGAGATAGAGGCTTCACACAGCCGGTGGCCCTGCCCTCCTTTCCTTGGGGCCTTGGTTTACTTTTTATTTTCATCAGTCCCTGTGTGCAGCATGTAATGACCACCTTTAGCGTGGGTGTGGACCTTGCACACGAGACCGTCCTTCTTTTCACTTCCCCTGCCCTGCCCACACCCTGCATCTCTTAATCGCCTTCCTATTTGCACAAGACTCCATCTCCATTTCTCTCAAGGTGCATCCATTTTTATACAGATGAGTCAAGTTCATCCTTCTTTGTGGCAAAGTAGTAACCCGTTGGGTGTAAACATCACATTTTCTCTATCTTTTAATCTGTCGATGGACATCTGGGCCATCTCCAAGATGTAGCTGGTGGAAGCTGTGCTGCTACAAGCATGGATGTGCACGGCCACTGTAACGAGATGTGTTACAAGGTGAGGGTGCGCCAATGCGGGGTCTGTGCTAAGCTGCAGCCCTAAGATACCTGGCCAGGCTCCCTGCCCTTGGGGCCCAGTGTCCTGGGTCCCGGAAGTGGGAATAGAGAGCTGCTGCGGCAAGTGAGGGACCAGCGCAGTGCATCAGAGCTGGGTAGCTGAATTCCGGAAGCCGTGGCGTGGAGGGGTGCATTTCCGCTTCAGGTCTCGTTCAGATGCGGCCTTGCTGAGGACACAGGTGAGCTTTGCACCAAGGGCAGGAAGCAGCGCTATGGGGAGGGAGGGAGAAGGCTCCTCGGGACAGAGGCGTCCAGGCCTCTGCAGTGAGCCCCAGCGGTGGCCCTGTGTCTCCTCATCCCCCCAGCCCCTCTCTAGACCCACAGAGCGGGAGCTCCCCTGCCCCGCTCCCCCAGCCACCCCTCCGACTGCATCCTGCTCTTCCCACTCCTTTGCCATTTTCTATCTTAACCCTCTTCCCTCACTTTATCTCATCAGTTCCTCCTGTTTTTTCAGTCTTTCCCCTCTGTCTGCCCTGCCCCTTCCTTCTTTTCTGGCTGGCTTTCTGCTCCCTTCCCCTGAGGAGCCTCAGTGCTGCCCTCATGGTCCCAGAATGGATTTCCTGCTTGCATTCAATCACTGGAAATGCCACATTTTAAAAATATATGCATCACCTGAGTGATTAACTTTGCAGATACTTAACTGTTGCCTTGTGTTCCCAATTCTAAGTTCACACTTTAGTAGTGCTGCGAGCTCTTCTCTTCATTTTCTCAGGCATACTTAATACCACTTGCTTTGGCTTCTGTATTCCACTTTGAGAAATATCCACTACTGAGAGTGTGGGTCTCCGAGGCTGCCCTGGTCCTGCTGTCCTTAGAACATGTTAGTAGCACAGCCTGAGACTCCACAATATGAACATAGTGAAACTGACATTGATTTATTTAAAAATGATACCTAATAAGTAGAGTTTCATTCTGTACAAGCCTTGAGACATCCCACAAAATAAATAGAAATATCCCTCTAAATATTTGACCTCTCGTTAAAAAGTTCTTCTTATCCACATGAAATTGTCGTCAGTGGTCTAGTAATTATCTCTCTGGTGTTACAAAAATTCCAGAGACACCACAGGACAGTTAAAGACTCAACTTTATGTGTGCTCTAGATCACTGCAAATGTTATTTAAATCAAAACAGTGCATAACATAGAAAAAACTATAGTATGCTGAATAATGAGGGATACTTAGCTCCAAGTGATGCAGCGAAGTAATTTCAGAAATACATATTTTTTACCCTCTGTAACAAGTAAAGTTTTTACAGTTAAACATGGGAGCCTAGATGTTGTCTGTCTTCATCACCCGTAGGAGTAGGCTGTGAGCAGGTCCACGTCGTGGGCATAGCGACTTGTGCGGTTGTTGGGGTTTGGGCTCATGCTCCCCACGAAGCTCGGCCAGCTTTCTCTTGCTTTTCTCTTCCATTCCCTCTTGGCAGATAGGGTCTACCTGTGTCTGTGTTTTGCTCTGCTTCCTGTCTTTTCAAATCAGCACATTTTACCTACTAAATGCAAACCTTTTTCCTTTGGAGACAAAGCCCTGCTCTGTTGCCAGGCTGGTCTGGGACTCCTGGGCTCAGTTTTTACCTACTAAATGCAAACCTTTTTCCTTTGGAGACAAAGCCCTGCTCTGTTGCCAGGCTGGCCTAGGACTCCTGGGCTCAGGCAGTCCTCCTCCCTCAGCCTTCCAGGAAGCTGCACTATAGGTGTGCAGACACTTGGCACCCACACACCGGGCGTGGCAGTCCTCCTGCCTCAGCCTTCCAGGAAGCTGCACTATAGGTGTGCAGACACTCGGCACCCACACACCGGGCATTGCCGGGAAGTCCTCGAATGAGGTGCCAAAACTAGAATTTATCTGCTGAAGAGTCAATAGTGATGTCTTTGTTTTCAGTTGTAGGAAGATATGTGCAACTTGACATTTACACTTTCAGTCATTGTTAACCACGTAACAGTTTACCTGGGGACATGTTTGTTTAGGAGCTTTGCATAGGCCGCTGTTATTTCACATATTTGATTATTGTGTTGAATACATTTGATAAAATTGTTGTTTTATATTACCTGTTATATTAGCCTATAAAATTAAAAATAGGCACTGTTTGGTCATCCTGTATTTAAATAACTGGGTGGTAGGTGGTTAACTGTACAGTTCAGTGGCACAAGTACGTGCTCAGCATCGCCACTTAACCCGTTTCAGTCTTTTCCATCCCTGAAGCAGAAGCCATTAAGAGTTAACCTGCATCCTGTTACCTTTGCAGCAGTAGCCACCATTCTGTCAATTGTAGAAACCTCACATGAGGGAAGCCATGTGGCTTTGTCTGTCCACATCATTTGGCATGAGGTGCATCTGGGTTGTAGCGTGTGTCAGAACCCCTTCTTTTCGTAAGTCTGAATTCACTTCATGTCCAGGAGCAGAGGTGGGGAGAAGAGGGAAGGTAGGCACAGGCAGTGCATGCTGGAGGCAGCTGCTTTTCCTGAGCCCCAGTGACCAAAGACTTCCCGCTAGGCCCAGCCGCCTCCATTACCACCAACCTGTAGACATTCTATCTTTAACTCTTGGAGCAGTTGCCAAATGACTCATTTCCCATCAGCAGAGTACAAGGATTCAAACTGCTCTCTGTCCTCAGGCTCACTTGCTGTTTTTGGCTTTTAATAATAGCTGCCTCCCTGGGTGTGATGCGCCCCTCATTCTGACTTGATTTGCACTTGCCTGATCCCTAAGGGTGGTGGGCATCCTTTTATGGGCTAGCTGGCGCTTGCATATCTTTTTCAAAAGAAGTGTCTCTTTAAGTCCTTTGCCCAGTTTTAATTGAATTTTTATAGTTGGTATTGAGGTATAAGACTTCTTAAATTATTCTGAATCTCAGTGCATTATTGGATAAATGACTTGCAAATACTTTCTCCCATTCTGTAGGTTGCCTTCTCGCTGTCTTGTTCCTGAACTTTGATGGGCAAATTTTTAAATTCTGATGAAGTCAAGTTTATCAGTTTTTTCTTGTGTAACCCCTGATTTGGCGTCATACTTAAAAGTCAATTCCGAACCCCAGGTGGTAGAGCATTTTCCCTCTGGAAATTTCTTCTCAGAGAGTTGCAACATTAGCTGTTGGAGTCCGGTGTTTAAGTCCGTATTTGTATGCGGTATAAGGTAGGGGCCCCTCTTCTTTCCTTCACTTGCCGGTATCCAGTTTCCCCAGCATCATTTGCTGAAATGTGTCCTTTCCCACTGAATCGTTTCAGAACCTCATTAAAAGTCAGTGGTCACATAGGTGAGGGGTTATTTCTGAGCTCTCTGTCCCGTCCCCTTGGCCTGGTCTGCACTTATGCCCTCCCTACCTCCTCCTTTTGATTGCTGTTGCTGTGTAGTTCCTTCGGAAGAAGTATGAGTCCCCCAGCTGTGTTCTTGGCACCTGGGAGCTCTTGTCAGGACAAGGGCCAAACCAAACCTCAGGATGTGCCTTACTGCTCTCTGCTGCTGTGCGCTGCAAGGAAGCTCAGTGTCTCTTAGCCAGCGTCCGTTGCCTTATGGTAACAGATGAGCTCACACTCAGGAGCCTCCTGGTCTTAGCTTTGTGATGCTCAGACAGCTGCAGTCTGGTGAGGCAGGCTCCCTGTGGAAGGCCCAGCACAGAATCTGCTGGCTACTCACCTCTCAGCTCCTCCTCTGACTCCATCAGCTTTGGGGCGTTTCTCCCCAGCAGTCGCTTGGTTGCATATTTCCTTCCTAAGATTAATTTTAAAGCGAAGTAAGGCTGGAAAGATTTCATCTGTGTAAGGTAAAATGAAACAAAATATTTGTTTTCCCCTCCTAGTCTGCCTTGTTTCTAGGAATTGGGCATCTGCTTCTAGGGCTGGGGTATCAGTCTGCTATGTAGTAGAAACCCGCTTCTCTGCGCTGAGGCTCTGGTTCTCTGAGCCAGTTCATGTCTCAGGTCCCTGTGTTGTGCACCTGGGTACACAAGGTGTGTGCCCTGACCTTGAGGGCCTGGCAGTCTGCTAGGAGAGAGAATGCATGTGCCCACTTCGTTTCCTAGACATCTCCACATCCTTCCTGTCCTCTCTGCCCATTTCTTTTTCGTCATCTGTTACTATGATTTCTGGAAGCAGTAATAACTGGCTTCCCTTGACCTCCACTGGACTCCTCCTGACTCATTCCTGTAACCGTGGAGGTGCTCCTGGGCCCTCTCCCAAAAGTCCTGCTCCTCCTGGCATCCACAGAAGTGGTGGCCCTCAGCGTGTCACTCTGTGCGTGGTCCATATTGTGCTTCTCTTTGCAGCCTCTTCTGAGCCACCAGGGGCCACATCCCCTCTAGTCTTCTTGGCTCCTGCCCGCTGGCCTCATCTTCCCCCTGCCCTGACCACCTGGGTCAGGCCCTACACCTCCGTGTTCTGTGGGACACAGTGACCACTCTGCACAGGGATCGCTGCCCTGCTTCTCTCTTCTGTTAAGCAGCCTTCAAGTTCCATTGGGTAAAGGCTGCCGCTTTTCAGTCTGTCCTAGTGTGACTCATGAATGATCATGACCGAGTTTTGGTGGGGTGAGTGGCATGGACCCAGGCCTGGGTGAAGGATTTAGCACACAGAGACCTGCTGGCTGGCAGAGCCCGTGGTGTGGGGTTCTGTGCGGATCCCCCACTAACATGTCACTGGGTCACAGGAACCCAGGATCCCTCTCATGAAGAAGTGGGATCTCACTTTCTGTGCACTGAAGCTCGGGGGGCTCCTGCTGCTGCTGCAGGGTCAGTGTGTGAAGACAGAGCGGCTGCCGCACAGCTGACACAGCCTTGCAGGAGGTTTCCAGGCCCTGGAGGGGTCCCACAGCAGCCTTGTGGATGCCCGCGCCACAGTGCTTGTGCACGAACAGCCCCTGTGGCCTTTCTGTTGTAATAAATGAACCCCTTCCTGATGGGACTCTGCCTTTCTCTAGAACTTACATTTTTTTTCCTTAAAAACTAGAGATTATTTTTTTCAGTTTGAAAAAAGGCAGTTTTATAGCATAGTAAATAAGGTGCTTCTAGTAGTGGAACTTGGTTATTGGGGGGTGGTTATTAGAAATCTGTGAAAGGCAGAGAACGCTTTCTCTTATATCATTAATGTCTTTAAAAAATCCATTGGTGCTGGTTTTTAGGTCAAGTTTAGGGCAGTTAGTAAAGCACACCCATATATGACGTGTGGGACTAGACTTTAAACTATAAACAAAGCCATTTTTACGGATGAGCTGAGGCTAGCCTTGAAGGATCCCTTCTCCCTGCTCCTGACATTTCCTTCTGGCACTGCCAGCTCCTTCCTAAGGCCCTGCAGGAGCTCAATACATGTGGCACCGCCCCTCCTGCTCCTACTGGGGCAGCCTCCTTCAGCCTCCTACTGGGGGATGTTGGGGACCCAGTTCTTTGGTCCTGTGAGGTCCAATGGCCTCGCTTCACCTGCAGAAGCCATGTGCTTCCCTGAGCAGCCTGTGGGGGGGGGGAGGGTCTGTGCAGTCCTGTGCTCCCTGTGAGCAAGCCCCCCTGCACAGCTGGCCAGAGGTCGGGCCTCACATTTACAGGGCCAGAGCTGGGAGCCCAGCAGCCTGCCCTCCTCTCTTCTGCTCCACTGCTCATAGGTGCAGACTCAGGAGGGGCTGGGAGGGGCTGGTCATGACCCTGTTTTCCTGCTCCATCTTCCCTTTCTCACAGCAGTGGCCCCTGGGAAGGGAAGTCCCTCTGAAGGATACAGTGTACCCCACAACCTGGTCAGGCTTACCCCAAACTGGCCACGAGGCCAGGCTGCCAGGGCAGGCATCAGTGGTGGAAGCTTTCAGGACTCTGCATAATGCCAGACTTGGATGAGCCAGCTGAGCTGTACTCTTCTGCAGCTTTGCATTTTACAGCTCAGAACAGAGGCATGTTCTTACAGCCCGGGAGACCTTTGGTACTGGGGCTTACCCTCCCCAGCTCTGCTCACTGCCCTGGCCTTAGCCAGCTCTTCGTGACCACTTGGGCTTGCTGCTCTGTTTCCTGTGAGGAGAACACCTTCCTTCGTGCTGCTCCTCTGCCTGGTCAGCACACTGCATCCTCAGCCCGCAGCACTGCTTCCCGTGGCCTTCACGTCCAAGGGCGGCTGGTCCACACTGTGACGTCTGCTGGGCCTGTGACCTTTGCCATCATCGGTGGTGAAGGATTTGTTCCATGTCTGTGCCACCCTGTCTGAGTAAGCCCTGCATACTTTCCATCTGCTCACCTAATGTCTTGGCAGTGGCAGCCATGATTGGCACCCCAGGAGCATTGTGGGTAAGCAGTGGGCAAAATCAGCCTTGATATCCTTATTTACTGATTTCTACTAATAATTACATAACATTTTCAACATAGCTTTATTCCCTGTAATGGGGGCCGGGGTAAGATGGAAATCCCTGGGCGGGGAATTTAGCTTTAGTGGTTCTGCCGCCTGCTTCACAAGCTTAAGGTGCTGAGTTCGAATACCAGTACCAAAAAAAAAAAAAACACCCAGCAACAGTTTGTTGCACTTTACCAGGTGTGGTGGCACATGCCTGTAATCCCAGCACATAGGAGGCTGAGGCAGGAGGATCGCTGTGATTTCGAGACCAGCCTGGTCTATATAGTGAGTTCCAGGTCAGTTTCAGCTACATAGTGAGACCCTGTTTCACACACACACAAAAAAGGAAATCCTCAGCTCTCTTTTGGGGCTTTGAGCTCTTGGAAGCATAGAGTAGACTTCCGGGTATGCATAAATGAAAGACTTTGTGTCCCAGGTTGGAAAAGGACAAACCTGGCCAATGGTGAACCTGCTTCTTGTTCCCTCCTGGAGGTGACCCTCTCTTGTTACATTCTGTATTGGGCAGATGTCTACTTTTGTTTTTGCTTTTAATCTCAGAAAAACACCATAAAACTGGACTAGTCTTCCAGCCCTGGTCACTGTGGTACAGCTAATGTGCATTTTACTGTTATTCTTGGTATACATTTTATTGTTATTCTTGGAAATTATTTGTTCACATACAGCATGAGGAATGGGATACCAGGTGATCCTTGGGCAAGCATAAAAAATATGATGAAGTGTCGTGCAAAGATCTGATGTTGAGAGGGGATACAATGAAATCTTTTCTGTGCTGTTTTTCTGTGTCCCCAGTGGTACTCGATGCACACAGTATCTCGACATTTCTGCACACTGCATTTTAACCTGCATCCTGGGATGTGTGAAGAGTCGATCACACCAGCATTGGGGTTTCCCTGGCCAGCCGTTCTCACATAGCAGCCCTGAGAGCCGAACAAGGAACGAGATGTGCCTGGGAGGACACTGACCACGTACCCCGGGTGTCCAGCCCTTTCTCATGTTGCTTCTCTTTGTCCCCCCCCCCGCCCCATGCTGCAGGGCATCGAGGTCCCTGATGCTCTCCTGAAGGAAATAAAATCGATCGATTCCCGAAGGTTCATAGCTTCCTTCAGAGTCGTGAACACAACCAAACGTGCCGCGGGGAGGTACCGTTGCATGATCCGCACCGAAGGAGGCGTTGGGGTGTCAAACTACGCAGAACTGGTCGTTAAAGGTATTGAACGTGCCTTTCTCCTGCACAGTCATCTACTGAAACAGATATGTGAGATGGTTGTTAGCTCCTTATTTGTTGAAAACTCAGACTTACCCTTGCCTCTCTCTGAACAGGGGCTGGATGACAGGCTGTACTGATGGGTTGCATTTTAAATACAAATTGTGCGTGTGAGCAATATTTTTTTGAAACACATCAGTTATGTGTGTTGGGTTAGTCACATACGAAGCACTGAATGTGCTCCTGGCAAGGTCTTCCGCTAGCTTTCTATATACAGATCACAACCTATAAATTTTTTTAAGGAGTTAAAATTATTTTACTGATAGAAAATCTCTTAAAATGCAAAAATATTTACCAGGCAGCGTGTTTAGGCTATCAGGGTGGTTAATAAAAGGAGGCTGTGTCAGTATAAAATGCTCTGTCGTTATCACACAAGCCGTACTGATGTCACTGTTAGCATTCATAACCTCCCAGTTAGGTTCTGTTACTGTATTTTGCATGACTAGAAAATTGAGTCATTATATTCAGGATGGTGGGGGAATGAGGGAAAAAAGAGAAGAGAAATAATTTTCCTTTAGCTGCTTTAATGCTTTCTTGTGGGCCATGGACTTCATAGTATTAAGCTGCTGAGGCAATTTTTGGTCCCACACAGAATAATCTTGGCATTTTAGATTTGCCATGAGGCATTTTCAGACAGCTGTGGCAGGCCATTGCTGTTTTCCTAGGAGAGCAAAATGATGCCTTATTTTATGTGATTTTGGGGTGAGGATGGAACCCGGGGCCCTCAGAGAGCTGAGCGCTCGCTATGCTGCTGAACCACATGCCCAGGCCTGGGCTTTATTTTTAAACTTTTCTTTTGCATTTTAAACACATGGATCATAAAATTGATCTTCTTTGGGTAAGCTACTTATACTAGCAAATCCCTCTTGGCAAGGACGACCTCTCCCCAGTACTGGGGATTGAACTTGGGGCATTTGCACTAAACTTCATCCCCAGCCCTTTATAAAATTTTAATTTTGTTTTTGAGACAGGATCTTACTAAGACATTAATTTGCCCAGGCTGGGTTCCAGTGTATTATCCCCTTGCCTCAGCCTCCCAAAGATGAGGGCAGATCCAGGTCTCACCTGGTGGGCAGTGTAGCCCCGGCCATGCCTGTTTCCTCGCGTGTGAGGCAGCGGTCACGATGCTCAGTCCCTGACTGCCCCAGGCACATGTGCCAACTTGGAGCAGTGCACACCATAGGGTGCGTTGAGCAGGAGGAGGCTGGGGACATGGGGGAGTCACGGGCTTCCTCGGGGACACACTTAGGAGCCCTCCAGCAGGAGCGCGCGCCCAAAGCCATCGCTGCACTCGCACCCTGCTGCAGCCCACGCGCAGGCGCTCTGGTCGCTGTGAAGCTTGGCCTGGCCACCTGGTAACACGTGCAGCTCAGGATCAATATTTACACGTGGTGTGAATGCTCCCTGGCCACCCCGCCCTGTGGAAGACCCCAGGAGGGAGGTGCCCAGTGTGGCCCGGTACAAACCTGAGCAGGCCCGGTGCCCACCACAAGCTGGCTGGCGTCCTTGGCATTGCTGTTGCTGTCCCGCTTCTCAGTGCAGTTCTGTGGGGCTCTTTCTCTGTGTTCCTGGCTGTCCGTCTGCCTGTCCTCTCTGGGCCCCTCTGGGGATCAGGCTGCAGGGCTCCCTGATCCCTGAGGTGCAGATCTAGAAATGGGGTCTGTGGGGAAACTCATTGCAGGGATCCACAAGAATGCGAGAACGGTCTCGTCTGCCAGAACAGCTGCCAACAGTGCTGAAGGGCCCTTCCTCACAGCCCTACACCACACTTCCTGTCTTGGGACAAGCTGCTGGCTCTCTGCTGGCTCAGGGAGGAAGTGGGTGTTAGCTGCCTTTCTCTCCCTCTGCGCACTGCCTGAGCCCCCCACAGTGACAGTGTCTTGTAGGGCTCACACTTGAAATTCGTCTTCTCCTCCATGTGTAAGTGCATAGCCACATCCTACATAGGCTTCATTTCTAGAAAATGGGATAACACGCTGCATTGTGCTAGTTTAACAGTGTCTCCCTGGGACAGTTGCTTTGTGGTGAGCAGTAACATTTCTAGGCTGCTCGTCCCTAATGGAACCCTTTTTAGGTCTTGTAATTTGAAGTGCCCTGGAGATGTGTGTACATTGTGCATACGGATGGAAGTTCTCTCGTGACTGATTCAATTTGGAGATGGTTCTGTAGCATCCTTCCACTTGAATGAATCCAGTTGAGATTGATGCATTGGCACCTGTCATCCTAGCTACTCTGAAAGCTGAAGCTGGAGTGTTGTGAGTTCAAACCCAGCCTGGGCAACATAACATACAGAGGTCCTGTCTCAGAAAGGGAAGAAATACTTTAAATTGCTTTTTATCCTTTTTCTCCTTAGGAGAGATTGAAATCCATTCTTCCTTCCTCTTCCTTCTCTTCCTTTGTGAAAATGTGTTCCTAATTTAAATATCAGCTTATTCTTGTGTTGATTGATACATAAACCAGGAGTCCTTTTGGATATGTTTCCCAGTTGTTTGCAAGTTGCAGTTGAATCTATCATTGACTTAGCATACAAATTACTTTTCCTATTGGGGAATTAGTATAGAAGTTGTTCTCTGAGAACACCTTCATTATAGCCATGTCTGTGTTAGGATGCTCTTAGCAGTACCCTGGATGTGTGGCTCTATCCTGGAACCTTAGTCCCTTTGCCCCTGAAGTGTATCTTGAATGGCAATCCAACAGCCCTCGCTAGCATTTGCAACTTGAAAGTAATTAACCCGTCTTTCAGCCTGGCTGCACAAGCGCCCTAGGATGTCCTATAAAAGGCCCATTTCTTGTTATGGTTCAAGAAGTGCCCTAATGATAAAAATTGATCCTAAATCATTGTGGGTTCAGTCACAACTGTGTAAAAACACAGGCCTTCAGTGTAAAAGCTACAGGAGCAGTGCTTTAGCACATTTATGTGATGACTGTCATCCCTTCAATAAAATTCATTCAAAATTTAGTGTCTTATTTTGACTTGATCTAATGAAATTTCCCCTGCTACTTTATAGTCAGTGTGACTTACACCTTGAATATAAGAAATAACAGACACCCAACCCTGCAGAGAGTATGACAGTGTTGCCGGTTTCCTGAGGGTTCTAGGACTCAACCTGTGGTCATCTCGGCATCTCACAGGTGGCCGTGGAGAGAACCTGCTCGCTGAGGCCTGGAAATAGTGTGGGATTGATTTGTGGGCTGTCATGGAGCGAGAAGGAAGAGCTGTAGCCAGTTGCCCCTGTATCCTGGGGACAGGGCCCGCAGGCTTTACTCTCCACACACAGGTCTGAGCAGTGCCTTTGGGCACTGCAGAAAATCTCCATGTGTGATGTTTTTCTGAGACCATGGCTCCTCTTGCTTTGTACAGTGGTCTAGCTGGTCACCGTGACATGGGTGCCTGGCATCCCTTCCTTTGGTACCAGAGCCCAGCCAACTACTTCTGGTCGATGCGCTGGAAAAACCGGAGCAAGATGGTGATGGGCTGTCTTGCCCATGTCACACAGCGGTGGGAAGAAGGCAGTCTTGGCTTGTGAACAGGAGAGACTTGCTTGGCCGGGGAAGAGTGTTAGCTGTTGGTTTCTTAGACTTCTATCAGATCGGCATCACCTGCTCTTTGATTCCGAGCTCTCCCTTGCGTTCTCTGCTTCAGTCCGGGTTGTAGCAGGAGTAGACCTGAGTGGGGAGACTCTGTTATCTGGGTCTCTCCAATCTTCTCCCGCTGAGGGAGTCTGTCATGACAGTGTTCTGGGAAAGCGTCATCCCAGAAGTGCGTTATGATGAGATCAGCTGTAATTTCAGTTGTATTTTTCAAACAATGGCGTCCTTGGAAGATAAGTAAAAGGAAGCTCAGTTTAATGGTGTGGAGAATTTTAATACCTTTGATGATTTTGAGAAAGCGCTCCGTGAAGAGGTTGACAGTAGAATGCTTACCAGAGAGTGCTTATGCCAGTTACTTTTAGGGAGGAGAATTAAAACATTTTGGTACTGTGTAGTTGTTGCCCAGGGTGGCCTTCCGCTTGTGGGCTCTAATGATCCTCCTGCCTTTGCCTTCCAGGAGGCTGGGCTGGCAGGTGTGCACACCGCACCCTGTTCAAAGGAGCGTTCGTTGTACAGTTGTGAATGTGGAAGCTCTTGCCCTTGTGTGTGTTCTGGTTCATCTGAAGAGAGCCCTTCTGTCCGTTCACTCCTGTGCTGGCTGATGAGCTGCACACTGAGCTTTGCTGAGAGAAGCGTCTGAAGGAGATCTCTGGCTTCCTTTCAGAGCCGCCCGTCCCCATCGCACCGCCCCAGCTGGCCTCCGTCGGGGCAACCTACCTGTGGATCCAGCTCAACGCCAACTCCATCAACGGCGACGGGCCCATCGTGGCTCGAGAGGTGGAATACTGCACGGCCAGCGGCAGCTGGAGCGACCGGCAGCCCGTGGACTCCCCCAGCTACAAGATCGGGCACCTGGACCCAGACACGGAGTATGAGATCAGTGTGCTGCTCACCAGGCCGGGCGAGGGCGGCACCGGGTCTCCCGGGCCGGCTCTCAGAACCAGAACTAAGTGTGCGGGTGAGTGCGGTGCCTAGACAGACACCGGCGGCCGGACCTCATGATCTCTGGGCGCCAGCTGGCAGGGCTCAGGCTCATCTCATTAAGGTGAAGCCCTGGTCTCCCCTGCCTCTCGTGTCCTACATATGAATGGGAATTTCCCAAGGCCCTGAGAGCAGGGAGATTGCAGCTTACCTTGTCCCCCTCTTGATTTAATTACACCTTGCTCTGGGTACCACACAATTCCACGGGGATGGTTCCCGGGACCACAGAAACTATCCGCTCCAGTGACTGCCTGTTGGCCCC
>NW_022900942.1:65950810-66001130 GCF_012274545.1 Fukomys damarensis
GGGGGGGGGGGGTACTTTGGGTGTCAGAGTCCCCCTCCCAGCTGGAGCTCTGGGCCGTGATGCTG
Source organism: Fukomys damarensis (assembly GCF_012274545.1). Taxonomy (NCBI): domain Eukaryota; kingdom Metazoa; phylum Chordata; class Mammalia; order Rodentia; family Bathyergidae; genus Fukomys; species Fukomys damarensis. The sequence continues at coordinate 65,950,876 of NW_022900942.1, forward strand.
GGGTGCATGCTGGGACTGCTGACTAGTGCCGGGGAACCCACACGAAACATGACCAAGCGGATGTGTGAGCTCCACGGAGCCTTGGGTGCTTAGGTTCCAGGGTCCTGATTGTGCTAAACCCGTCCTCCAAGAGCGGCCGACAGCATGAAGGGAAGGTCAGAACAGGACGGCGCTCCTGTTGCTGATGTTGTTTCTGGGTTGCGCATGTGCAGGGCTCTCGGGTAGGAGGAGCAGTGCCGTGCTGGGGTCCTGACCTGGGCTTCGTCACGGACCTCAGGAGTCCTTGCGTCCAGTTTGTGAGCTGTGAGAGGACCTCCTGTGGCGTATCACGGAGTTAGTCTCCAGGTAGCATCGGGAAGACAAGTAGCCATGCGTTTCATTCCTTCTCCAAGTTTTAGTTGACGCTCTATATCTGTGAGTTCCGCGGTCACAGATTTAACCGAAATTTTAGGAACAGTTGCATCTATTCTGAATACCGCTGTTCCTTCACGTCATTATTTCCTAAGCAATGCCGCATAACTGCTGTGTACAATGTAACACTGGAAGGCTGCGAGTGCTCTCAGGATGGTGTGACGTGCACAGTGTGGGGCGGTGCGTATTCTGCTCCCTTTCCGTTGGAGGACCTGAGTGACCCGGACAGCTGCCTGCAGGGGTCCTGGGACCCACCCCCACCCCCACCCCACCAAAGCTCAGCCACCTTCATTCTGTCCAGTGGGAGTGGAAGACATTACTAATCGTCAGCAGTTGTATTTCTTTGTAGTGTTTCACTGTAACGTGGGTTATACTGGCCCCTGAGCCTGGTACTCATGGGGAAAGTGCTTTTGCTAGAAGGAGCTAGGGATTCCTGCCATCCAGTGTGGATGGGCGTCAAGCAGACTGCACTTGGCTCTTCAGGGCTGCTTCCTGGGCCCACTGAGTCCTCACAGCGTCTACTGGGGTCAGGGCTGCCCCTGCAGAGCTGCCCACTGCCCTGTCCATTGGTGCCAGGAAGGAGAGTCTTTAGTCCTTGGTCAGCCTTGATTTCTAAATCTCGTCATCTCTTGTACTGAGTGGAGTACATCCCTTTGTTTTTGTGAAGTATTTTTTATGTTTATTATATCACCTCTTGTAGTACAAACCATGACTTAGAATGACGCTGTCCAGATCTTTTCAGGATGCAAGACTTGCTTTTGAATTTGTTACTTTTACAACTGCCTTGTGAAGTCTCCAGGGCAGGTGAGAGATCCCCAGTCTGGAAGGGAACTGCAGCCCTGGGTGTCCCTTCCACCTCTAAGCATGGACTGAAGCGCTGTTACCATAAGCACCCTCTTGGGGATGTGGCAGGACTGTACATAGTTTCCTTCTCTCTAGAAAAGAGGGTTACAGTTTCATTGTCTAGACTGGAGAGAGAAAGGACCTGACTCATTTTACTGTTACTACTTGTTTCCAGTCCCATTCTTACTCCCAGGATGGTCCACAGTTGTGTCTTTTGGATTTGTGCCTGTACATTTCAGCCGCTGACACACTGCAGTAGGCCCTTCCCCGACTGTGCTGCACAAGCCTCTCCTCAAGGAATCTTTTGATCCTGCTGCATGGTGTGTGAATACATAGCTCTCAAAGAGGCGGGAGAGTCTTTTGTAAATAAGAACAGGAGTCAGAAAAAAGAGGAGACACAGGTGGGTGCAGAAAGTCAAGTGACATGCGACAACTGTGAGTAGAAACCCTGTACAGCTCCCCCTTCTTGGCCTGAGGGTTGTGAGGAAATGTTCAGGAAGGACTGGTCATTGCTGTTGGCCCTTTGTGTGGGCCATGGAAAGCAGGCAGCGTACAGATGCCAAGAGGGCAGCACGTAGGGCTGAAAAAATTCCCCGTCAGCCCCAGGCTGTGTGCAGGCATGTGAGCATTCCCAGGGTATGCAGGGGGGAGTCCCTCAGTCTGATTCACCCAGGGGATACTGAGCCTTGAAGCATGGGTTGGAAAAGCCCTTGACCGGGCTTGAGTAGAGGATGAGTATAATAACCCTAAGCCTCCCAGTGCTTGTGGTCAGCTGTCTGCCAACAGTACCACCTTCTTCAGACCAGTGCTGGGATCACAGCTGTGCTACTGCATGGTGACCAGTTGAGCACCTTATTCACCTGACAACCCCGAGTCCATCCTATGAGAGCTCTTCTGTGCATCTCTATGTCTTTTCTGAAATCTTCCAGTAAGACTTGTAACCTGAGTGGGCTGGGTTTCATTTAATACACACCGGGGGCATTAACTGAAAAAAATAAAAAATCTGTATGTCCTCAGGCTGATGCCAGAAAAGGAACACATGTTCACTAGATCTGGGAAAAGTTTTTATGTTTACTCTTTTAAAGGTTGCCAGGTCAGAAAAGGGTGGTGGCCCAGAGTTGCTTTGCATTTTGGACCCTAAAATATTTGCAAAATTATTATTAGAGTGAATGAAAGTAGAGTAACTGTGAAGACTCCATTGCCATGTGAGATGATGTTCTTCTGGGTAGTGGACTTACTGCAGTTCTTAGTGGCTTGATGTGTGCTTGGGGCACTTGTGACCCCTAGCAGGTTAGCACCTCAATATTTACCACCTCATAGTCCACTCAGAACACAAGAAGCTGAGTGATGACAGCCTGGCAAAGAGTGGCCAGGCCGAGGTATCCTGGGAGATTGCTTCTCTTTTCTTCATTATGCACAGACCTGGAGATGTAGAGCAAGAGCTCTCATTGGAGGAGGCTGGAGCCTCAGGGCTGATGCCACAGGGCTAAGACAGGAAATACCTCCCAGGATGGGGATATGACTGACCTCACTACCCTGGGCCTTGGCCCCCCACCCCACAGTAGGAAGAATGGTCTCCGTGTGTCTCTATCTTCTGAACACCACAGGGAAAGCTCACCCACCGCTCACTTCCCAGGTGTGGTGGGCTTTGTTCCTGGAGCCCCAAACCAGCATGGTTAAAACCAATGTGTACTGGGAAGAGGTGGCCGCGTCTCTGGCTCTTCTTGTCAAACCAGCTCTCAGTCCTGTCCCTGCCCACAAGGACATGTTACACATTGGTACGTGTTCTGTGTCATGTGTCTCTCCGTTAGATCGTGCCTTACTCCATCGTAAGAATAATGCCACTCGTGTTTTTAAATTTTAGTTTTTCAAAAACTAAATTAGTAGGATGTGAAATAAATGACAGCTAAAACTTGAACAGTGGTAAGAACAGATGATAAAAGCTCCATATATCAGAATTTAGTGTATAAGGGGAACCATGTTCCTTTGTTTATGTAGTATTTTTATAAATTAATTTTAAGAATATAAAGAACTGGTAATTATACTACCTACTAGAATAAATTAGAAGTGAATAGAGAGCTTTAAAATGAATAATGCATATAAATGAAATTAAAACTGCAAATATGACATTTTATTAAAAAGTATGGTTTTACCTGTTATTAAAATAAAAGATGAGAGAATTGCTCGATACTAAAATTGCTGGTCAAAAAATAAATAAAATCACTGGTCTTCCATCCATGTTACTGCCCTTATAGGATGAGTAATAAGTGTGAAATAGCTGTTCTGGTAATAAATCTCTGCTGACAAATAGCGTTATTTCTTTCTTGTAGTTCTGGACAGGTGACTACAGATCCATATTTCCAGTTGGCGCTGGAAACTCCTTTTGGTAAAAATGATTATTCAAGTGGATATAAGTAATAAAGTATGTGTGTTACAGGTTTTACGCTGCTATTTGCTCTTCTTTTCATAGACTGTATTACTTCTAATGTGGATCATGAGTTCATCACAAATAATATTCTACTTATTAGTGTTCCTTTCTTATTAATGGTCTGTTTTGATCACTGAAGTAATACCTGCCACATAGAAAGACCTAAAATGCCAAACTAGAAGATGCGGAAGCTGATAGACTTTCCCTTTTAGCCCATCCTGGGATCACTGCTATCAGTGCTCGTGCAATTCGTAACAGCACCTTATAAAGAGGCTCACAGTTGGGAGGCTTCAGTCATGGTCATTTGTCCCCAGGGATGTGGCTCTGTGTCCAGGAGGGAAGAGGCTGGGGTCTTCCGCTCCCTGCAGGGCACTGCTCTGGAGACCAGAAGACTTCCGCAGCTCGAAGCCCTGGGGAGAGATTCCACACTCCCATGGGCATGTCTCCTGGCACCCGGCGCGCTCTTCTCCTGTAGACAGCTGAGTGTCCGCTCCTCTCCCTGGGCCCTTCCGTGCCAACCGCAGCCAAATGATCATACTCTCCACGCAGCTCCGCATTTTGGGCTCCTGTCTGCCAGTGTTTTCTGAATGTCTCTTTCGCTGCTGGTGCCTACTGCAGCTCGTTTTTGGCAGCAGCTGTTTATTATTCTGCATTGTGGATACTCCTGTCCAGCCCCCTTCCCTACATGCACAGTCCGATGGTTCACTATGAAAAGGGATATTTTGATAAATACCTGTACATATATCTTGTTATATTCATATATCTGTATTTTGGTAGATTACTGTGTCTTCTTGTTGTTTGGGTACTGGGGATCAAAAACTTGCACTTGCGAGGCAGGTGGCAGAACCACTGAGCTAAATCCCCAGCTGGTATATTAGAGTTGTGAGGTGGGATTGCTGGACTAACAATGGTGCATATAAGTTTTTCCTGTGTTGTCAGATTGCAGTCCATGTTCTGTCCTGTTAAATGCTGCCCACAAGGGTGAGAATATTCCCAACATGCCTTAAAATGTTGACTTTTAATGAACTTTTATAGCCTTTATCCACCAGCTTGTTGGTTTATTGCTGGTAGTATTTCAGTGGCCATTTCACCATTTCGTGAATGTATTACTCCTCCTCTTCTTCACCACATTGTCTGTTTCTACCCGAATTATATTTTTCTAATCTTTTCGGTATGTATGGTTTTTGTCTGTAGGAGGACTGTTAACTATTTATCATGTTTCTCAAACATTTTTCTTCTTTCTACTGTTTACCTTGGATTTTACTCAGGATGCAGTTTGTTCTTACAGAAAAAATATAGTTCAGTCTGCGAATCATACACCTTAGGGCTGCCCCTATAAATATATGGCAAAGTGTCATTCTTCCAGACCTTGTATGAGTTTTCTTTTTCTAGATAGATATCCAGATATGCAATCACATTTGCTAAGTGAACCATCATTTTGTTCTAATGGGTTTTTATTTTCTAGTCTTATTATAAAAGGGCCTTTTTCCCATTGAACATATTTTAGAGTTTATTTTTATGTTTAAATAGTGAATTAATAAAATCCTGGTCAAAATGCATCGAAAAGCAAACTGTGGGGCTGGGGTGCTTGGGGTGGCCCTGTTTCTTCTTTGTGATGTCCAAGGAGAATTCTTGCCTCTCTCCTTTGGCTGCTGTGTGACATTGGTGTCTGGGTCTCCTCAGGTCGCCCGGCCGAAACCACAGTCCTCACTAAAGCAGGGCAGCGTGGCTGAATTCAAGCCCTCTCCACATCTCATCGTGGATTATTATTAATAGCTAATAGCCTTGCTTAGTAATGCAGCCGATAAATATGAGGTGTAATCAAAATATACAGTGAATGTTTAAATAAAAAATTATACAGTAGAAGGCACATTGGCATTAATCCTCTTCACAGTACCCCCTGGCTGCCGGCACACTCACCCCATCCTTTTGCCACTTTCTGAAGCAGTTCTGGAAGTGCTCTTTCCAACGTGTCTGCAAGGTGAGATCAAACACAGGGTGAATACTGCTGCTGAGTGTTGCGAAGGGGAAGCCAGGCTCCTGAGAGCGTGGCAGTTTGTCCTCATTTGTTGGCCCTGACTCTGTGCGACTTCTGGCTCTTCCCAAACTCTAATAACGAAGGGGAAATGTTTTGAATCCATTCAAGCCATTGAGGCAGCCACAACAGCATAACTAAAGACACTCGGGAATGAAGACTTCCAGAATTGCTTCAGAAAGTGGCGATAACAGTGGGATAAATGCATTCAAAATGAGAGGGGTGTTAGTGGCAGTGTGTCTCTCATTGTAATAACTTTTTAAACCAAATTTAAATGTTTGCCTTAGGTTTTGGACTCACCTTTTTATTTAAGTTACTTTCTCAGCTTGGAGGATACAGCAGTGGGTAAAATGAATGAGTACCCCACCACCATGGACACAGCCTTGGAGTTTAGCTGGTTTATCTGGTTCTCTGTTGGTCTACAGTGTGTGCATGTATTTTCCTGAGACAAGGCTTGCACAGCTTCTCAGAGCACTTGTGGGTAAGAGGATCTAAAAGCTCACATAGCATTAAGGCCACAGGCATTTGCAAATAAACAGTTTTAATCAAAATGCTTAGGCTGCAAGGAAAAAATGTAAAGAGGTTAACCAAGAAGGAATTTTGTTAAGCTGCATGAACAGGAAGTCCAGAGCGAAGGCACACACGTCAGGACTTTGACTTAGTGGCTCAGGAGTCTGACCGGGACCTGGATTCTTTCCACATCTCTTCTACCTCAGCTTTATGTTTTGGATCCGGGTTTCCCCCTAAGGACTCCTGTATTCAGAGATGAAGCTTTTGGGGAGGTGATTGGATGGTGGGAGTGCTAGACACCAATGAATGGTGTGCTAATGAGGTGAGTGGGCGAGTGTGTGCAGGGTCACTGGGGCGTGACCTGAAAGTGTGCGTCTCCCTCCCTGGCTCCGCCCTTCCCACAGTCACGTGAGCGGCTTTCCTCCCAGCAAGCCCTTGCTTGCATCATGCTGCATCTGCCCTGCAACAGCTGACCGTGGACTGAAACTGTGAGCCTGAACGAAGGTATCCTCCCTTCAGTTGTGGGCAGCCAAGTGGTGTCACAGCGAGGAGGAAAGTCGCCAGGATGGCTCCCTCGTGGGGCTGGTCCACATCGCCATGACAAGGTGACTTCAGAGGCACGGAGGGAAGCGTGCTGTGTTCACAGCCCTCAGAGGGAAGGGAGAGACAGACACTTCCCCAACCCTAGAGTAGAATTCCTTCCTTTCAGTCTTGCAGGCCCACTAAAGACTCCTCATCATCATATCAGATGTTCACAACCCGCCTTGCTTCCTGCTGAGGGCCAGTGCTTGTTTTTAGAGTTAATGGTGAGTGTTCGAGGCAGGTTAGGGTAGGAAAGGGACGGTTCAGGAATTTCCGCTTCTGACAAGTCTGGCAGTGACGCCGACACATGCTGGTAAGGCCTGCTGGTGTGCGGTAACGAATGTGCACCTTGCGAGCTCCCTGGGCCTCAGTGTGCAGAGGGCATAGCACCGGCGGCAGCAGACGCTGGCACCAGGAACTCATCCTCCGCGGGTGGGACACGAGATGGTGCCGCCCCTTTGGAAGATAGCTTGGCTCTCACCTTAGGCCCCAGTGATCTTACCCCATGTTCTTTAGTCAGAGGTGTTGAAAGCTGTGTCCACAGAAATGCTTGCACATGAGTGTTTGAAGTTGCTTTCTTCATAATTGCCATGACCTGGATGCAACTACGCTGTCCTTCAGTAGATAAATTGATAAATAGTGGTTGACTTAGTGCATTATTATTCAGTACTCAAGAGAAATGAGCTGTTGGTCATGAAATCACAGGGAGGGGACTTAAACACAAGATGCCAGCCTGAAAGTGTTTTGCAGTGCGAGATTCCAGCTCTACGATTCTGTGCATAAAAGGGAAATAAAATTGCAGTGAGTGGCTGCCAGGGCTTGGGGGGCAGGAAAGGGTGGGTAGGGGAACACAGCCTATCTAGGGCAGTGAAACTCTTCCAGATGAAGCTTTCATGGTTCATACATGTCTGTGTGTGTCACACTCACAGACACCAAGAACGAACCCCGAGCCACACCATAGAGCAGGTGGTGGTGTGTCAGGGCTGGGGCATCAGCTTTGGTTAATGTGCAGGTATCATGGGCGCCGGCAACAGTAAGGCTGTGTGTGTGCAGGGACAAAAGCCGCAGGGAGCCCCATGTGCCTTCTGCCCAACTTTCCCCTGGCGAAGGAGAGGGGAGCCTCTGTGGGCGTCGGCTGTATGAGGCAATGTGAATTAGATGCCGTGAGTGGAGTCAGTGACATTGGGCAAGATCGATTTCTGACCTCTGGTAAATGTGCTCACGTTTACTGTCTGTGAATCAGAATTGAGATCTGCAAAGAACCTTGCTTCTCATTAAAAAAAGAATCTCGCTTTCCCGGGAACACTAGGTTCTTGAGTATGGGGATCACTTAGCAAGCCATAATTCATCTCGGTGTAGCTCCAGCCTTGAGTGGAGTTGTAATGAGAGGAACGGGGGCGGCGCCTTAGCTGCCCAGAGGGCGTGGGGCTCAGTCCCTGTGCGGCTCACCCGTTTGGCTTCTGAGAACATTGCGAGCTTCCTTTCTGCCTGCAGCAGATGGTTCGCCTTCTCCAGTGACCACGCAGACTGCCGTCCTGTGTGTCACCCATAGGACTCTTCCTCAGGGCTCCGCGGGCCTTCACAGGCAGCGTAACTGGTGTAAGAAGGGCACCTCTGCCACACACCAGATGACATAGCGATCTCTGCCTCTGGCCCAGGCACCTCAGGCTTTCCATCAGCACCCGTGTCACAGTGGCAAGCCCGCTGCTAGCCTTCAGGTTGGGTGAGGTTCTTGCTGTGTGCACCCCACTGAAAAAAATTTGAGTTCTTTACAAAGTCATCTGACTCCCTCGTTCTGCTGACTGGGAAATTAAAGCTTGGGTCAGTAAAGCGACTCGCCTAGTGAGTCTGTTTGCACAGGGAGCCATGCATTTGCACAAGTGCACAGGGAGTGTAGTTGCACAAGTGAGAGTAAACCTCTCTGCAGAGGTACTCAGAATCGGCGCACACCGAGCTATGTGCACTCCACTCGGCTCTCTGCAAAGGGAGCCTGCAGCCCTGCTTTAGCGCCTATGCAGGCGTCTCGCCCAGCAGAGCCGGAGGACACCCACCTGAGCAGTGCCATTAGCTACTGGGACGCACAGATGGAACCAGACGGCACAGCCACCACCGCCAGACACTGCCCTGCCGGGGCTGCCAGGCGCAGGTCTCCTGAGAGCTGGAAAGGAGCCAGCCGACCGTCTCCACTGTTTTCCCCGTGTTTGCTTATTGATGTGACTCTCAGAGCGGATAGTTTATTTTAAATTATAAAATGGGTGTCGGTTTGACCAGTAGCTCTCAGATATGCCTCTTGGCCCAAAGGAAATAGAGACCTGGGAAAGTAATCACATTGCATAGTCTGTCCACACATGCGCTTTTTCACAAGTCACCCGCTATTGAGGAGCGGATCTGGGGACTATGTCTCGGCTTGTGACTTCACAGCACACATCACCTTCTCTTCAAAAAGAATTTGTAGTGCTGAGAAATTGTACTTCTCAACTAATGCACAATCAGTGTTATACCTGCCCCTATATAACGTAGTGAGTCATCTCAGCTTTAATTATTAAAAGGTCTGTACCATAATATTTAGGCCAAGATATTAAATGTTTTAAAGGCTCTGTGCTCCTGTGACAGAGTATTCTTTCATATCCATTCCAGTACAGTTTCGTGATGTTTTTTTTTTTTGAATACGGAAACAACTTTCCAGCCACAGAATTGCCTGCAGCAACTTTTAAAAAACAATACTTCACCCTGGAAGCTGACAGAATATGGCTGTGGGCGCTGTACCTGGATTCCACTGAGCCGTAGGCCTGTGGCAAAGAAAATTGAATGTTGCCTGGGTGACCTTATCTGCTGGCAGAGACTTTAATTTCATTGCCGGCTGTATTGAAGCTATCACGATGGCAGTGTGTCTGAGAACAAAAGCAAGGACAGAGATGATTTCTGCCCATGAACCATGTCCAGCCAGCAGGGGAAGTCCTGACCCACCATCACTGTGTCTTTGTTCTGGCCCCTCAGTCAGACCTGTCTGAGGAAATACAGGACACAAGTGTTCCGTGCTGGGCACAAACCCCACGCTTCCAAAGAGCTCGGTAGTGTATGTAGGTGCGGATGTAAAATTAGTGGGAACTGGGGACACAGGTTCCAGCTGTTGGCAGCGAATCCTTTTCCTGATGAATTCCCCAGTCGTGTACCACAAAAGCATTTTAATAATGAATTAGAAAGGTGGACCTAAGCTCCTTCAGGCAGGATCTGAATCTCAGTGGTTTACTTTGAGACAGATGGTTAACCTGTTACATATTTATTTTTCCAAATGAAAAATACATACCTAAGTTAAATCTTTTTTTTTTCCCCCCAAAGGTAACACGGAGCCCACAAGATACGTCAGCATGTCTTATCGTTTTCCAGCCTTAATTCTCAGAAAATGACATCATGTTAAATAAGTCATGGAAGAAATGAGATGTAGGTCAGAAATGAGTGGCAAAGCGCAGGCTGGTGTCTCAGTATTGTGCTGTGCTCCGTGTCCCCTCGCTGTCTGCTGGCAGGGACCCGAGCTGATGACCACCAGAGGGTGTGGCCCGGCGTTTCTGGGCAGCCCCCACCCAGGTGGGCAGGCTTCCTCTTCCTGGGTGAGGACTGCGGGCAGGGCAGCAGGGACACATCCTGGACACGATCTGTGCTGGGGCACCAGCCTGTCCCTCTGCCTGCCTCACGCCCGGGGCCCTCATGAAGCAGCACGTGGTTTTTTCTGCCTCTGTTCTTCAGGTGCATGAATTTCATTCCGCTCTCCCTGCACTCCTGCCAGAAACCTAGACCTGATCCTGACTCTCGGCTTCACCCCGGACACCGACCCTCTCCCCATGTCTGGCCCACTCTGTTTCCTGAGTGGGAATCTCCGCAGTGCCTGGGGAGAGTCCTCAGACCCACCCGGGCTCCTGGTAGCTCCTGTGGCTCCCCTTCCTGGCTCTCTCATGTCCCCCAGTCTCCCCACTGGTAGGCACAGATCATTGTAAGTGGCCAGTCCATGGCCTGCACTCTCAGCTTAGCTGTCCATTCCTCGGTGCTTTTCCTAAGCAAGCCCTGCACAAGGGACCCGTGCGTTCTCTTATCATTCTGCTTTACTTTTTGTTATGCTGCAGATAAAAGCCTGGGCCCGAGCATGCTAGGCACTGAGCTACACCCCCAGCCCTTTTTATTTGCTCAGTTGCCCAGGCTGGATTGGAGCTCTGTATCCTCCTGCCTCAGACTCCCGATCAGGAGCTAGGGAGAAGGGCAGGTCCCACAGTGTTGGGCTGAAGTTGTATTTCAGTTTCTTTCTCTCACTGCTGTGTTGGAAGCCTCTGGTCCTAAGGAACCACGCCTGTGGTGTTCACTGATGCGCACCCCCCACCCCTCCCAGGAGGGCCACAGGGCAAGTGATGAAGAGGTTGCTCCCTGTCGCTTCATATCTGAATAGCGCCCCACAAGTGGGAAGGGTCATTGTGAGCCTCCTGTGGCAGTGGGGGAGGCTGACGTGGGCAGTGCCCCTCGCACAGTGACACTCTGCATGTGGGCATGGGATGTGCATGGTCCTCTGAGGGCTGTGTAGGTCAGGAGCTGGGTGCCACCCACAGAACTGCCCTTTGTACTCAGCCCTGGCCAAACTCCCTTCCCTGACTCCCCCTGACCACCTCATGCCCCTGTGCCTTCCCTCAGAGAAGCACCTGGCCCTGCTCTTGCTGTTGGTCAAACATTTCTACATCCTCTGCAGGATGGAGCTGAGATGACTTTCTCACTAGACAAGCCGGGGCCCTGTGGTGACACTTTGAATGTGGTCTTTGGCTCATACTCCATGAATCTGTTTCCTCTCCCGGCCCGAATGTCTTCTGCAAAGCCCTTGTCTTATTTCTCCTTATCTCCTGTGCTCTGTGGCATACACTCTGATGGCCCAGGAACTACTTGAGAATGTAAATATCCGCCTGGTTCCATCGCCTCAAAGCTACTCACCACTCGCTGCATAGTTGCCCGTCTCCCTTGCCACCACCCTTCTTCGAGAAAATAATCTCTGAAAGGTCGTTATCGAGTTATCTCAGCCCTTATTTAATGTGTGTTCAGCTGCCTTACTGTCACATAGGAACGTGCGGTAGTAAAATAAAGTAATAAAGCTGTCAATAAAAGCTCTGTCTCCACTCAGCATTGAATGTTACAGCAAGAGAGGCATTTGAGGTTTTCACCCATAATTGTGAATTGACATTATCAAGGTTGGTCATGAGTGGTTTGCCTTGAAATATGGTTGGCTTGATGAATAAAACTGTAAATGCTTAGGATGTGGAGTTCTGGAAGGCAGTATGTTTACAGCCTCCTGATGGAATCAGGAAGTGCAGCAACCTCATGCTGCAAAGCCACTTGGTGCTGCCTTATAAAGCAAGGGCAGTGTCAACTGCTGGTCAGAGACAGTCTTGGGCCCATCAAAAAAGAAAGACGTCACCCACAATCCCTTCTTTAGGGCCCAGTAGTGTAGAAGGACTTTTGGGCCTGATCACCATGGTGATGCCAGATAGGTAACAGAACCTACACTTTCCAACTTGGGAGGCCGAGGACCAGACAGGGCAAGTGACATCCAGAAGGCTGGGATGACAACGGGGTGACTCCATGCTGGCTCCTTCTGCTGTAGCACCATGGAGTCTTTGCTAAGGGAGCAGGGGTTTGCAAGTGAAGTGCATGAGGGGGGTTCTCGGGTGTGTACCGGCAGGGGCGGGCAGGCAGGGACCCCAAAAGTTCGAGTCTGGGATCCACTTTTCTGGAAACTCCAACCCACTGTCCCCAACTGTATGAAACTTTTGAGAATTCTACAGGAAAATAAACCCTCACTTCAAAGTTATACTTTGAAGTTCGAAGATAAAAGGAGAGCGGTCTTAAGGCCCAGTGCTCAAAAAATGCACTGAAAACATTTTTTTAAAAATCTGGCGAGCTTATGAGAATTCGGAATGACTGTACGCAGCTAATCCCCTGTAGCCCCAAGTGCTCAGTGCTGCGGGACAGGGCCTAAAGCAGCTTAGCGCCGCCTGATGCGGATTGGAGCCTTTTGTACCGTTTTGAAAGAAATGTGTTTCGTTTTGGCAGGCAAACAGAAAGCACATTCCGTACTTGTATGTGCCTGGTCACCAGGGTCCTGGTCCACCCTTGCTGCAGCACAAGGGAACTTCCCCAGATCTGTGATTGCCAGCTGGAGCCTCCAAGCGCGGGAAGGAGTGGCATCCTGGCTGCCAGAGGTCAGAAGCTGGGAAGCCTGTGCCTGGCTTGGGGAGCAGTGAGTCCCCGTCCCCAGCCAAGGCCGCCTTGAAGAGTGGCTTCTTAGGGCCAGGCAGGGGTGGGGGGCAGCCGGGACACCATCACTCACAACCAGGAAGGAGATTGTACACTGAGCAGGCCAGAGGTAGTGAGCATTTTTAAACTTGGAAAAATGTCCTTAGACACAGCCATTTATAGTAGAATTTGGAGCTGTCCTGGGTGGAACTGAATTCTGTTTGAATTCGCGTGGTGACCGTATGGAGAGCATCTGTAAAGGGGGACGAAAGTCAGATGTCCTGAAGTAATATGGCTTGGGTCCTTAGAAGAGGGTGTCAGGACACATTTGGGTGTAGACAGTGACTGTGGGGGACATGGAGAAGATGAATGGACATCTGTGAGCCCAGGAGGGACCTCAGAAACAACCAGCCCCAGTAAGTAGTACCTGGATGGTGATGGTGACCCTAGGAGCAGGAAGAAACAGCCTGTTGTGTTGTGAGCCCCCGAGTCTGGCCCTGCAGGAAACAGCTCTGTAGGCAAAGCTCTGCCAGCTCCCAGTCCACCTCTTTCCCCACTCCCCTCACTGTGCCCCTCAAGAAACACACGGAGGTTCTCCGAACTTCCAGTGGGTCATTTTCCAATAATGTCCAAGCCAAGCTGGGCACAACCGGTGTGGAAAGCATAGGCTTGCTTGGGCTCGCGGCTGCTGTCGGGAAGCTGACAGATTGTTCACTTGCAGCGTCCTAACTTGAGGCTGGTTGTGGCTTCAGGGGAGCTGTTCTTACACCTACAGGGGGGCGATTCGGTGTGAGTATGAGGTAGTAGAAACTGCCTGAGTCCATGGTAGAGAACAGGTGGAGGGGTGCTTTCTAGCTTTTAATTATTTCTAAATTGTCAGTGATATATGCTCTCACTTAAAAATACAGTGGGCCCTTGACTTACAAACGCGATCAGATCCCGAGAGCTAGTTATAACTCAGGTTTGTTCTAAGTCAGTACAGTTGAGGTCTGGATGTTTACCACACTATATATAGTATATGTATAGTACACACTATAGATCACAAGAGACAGATGAACCATCCTTTAACACGATTAACCCAAGTTGTATCTAAGGCTGGTCATAGCTTGAAGGTCCACTGTACTTACTGTATAATGGCTCGAGCAGGCGGTGATGGAGAGAGAGGTCCTTTGTGTCTCTGAAAAGCCTCCTTGCCATTCCACTGAGTTACTGATTCACGGTACATGGGTGGCCTTCAGCAGGTCTACCTCAGTGATTCATAGGGGACTGACCAGGGACCCTAGACTTCAGGACAGCTGGAAATTGACTTGGAGAAAGTTTTGCTTTTATTTTACTTACTCTAGAAGACTCATGAATATTGCATCAACTGTTTTTTCAAAACATATCATTAAGGATTAAAAACAATGGGGAGATTTGGCTCAGTGGTTCCACCGCCTGTCTCACAAGCGCAAGGTTCCGAATTCATTCCCTGGTACCAAAAGAGAAAAGGTTTTCAGAGTCCACATTATGATTCATTTTTGTTCACTATTCTTATTTCAAGTAAAAAATACTCTGTTCATCATTGATGTCTTTAAAAACAAGTGTGTCTTTGAAAATGAAAATGATTTAGACACTTTCTAAATCTGTTTTTGGTAAACAGCTTTTTCATTAGTTTATGGTTTGACAATAATGGACAGACTCTGGTTGAGATGAAAAGGAGGGCTTATTTAAATACTTCATGGTGAGGAAATATGAATGATATTTATCATTGACGTCGTTGCTAAGTGTACAGTTTGGGTGCATGAAGTACATTCGCGGTTCAGTATGGCATCACCATGGTCTGCACGCACGAGCTCCTCATCCCCCACTTACCCTCTGTACCTGTGAGAAGCAACTCCCACCCCTCGTGCTGTCAGTTTGCTGGCACCAGGAATCTCATACACGTGGGATCGGAAGTAGTCGTCCTGCTGTGGCTGGCTGGTTTCACTCAGCAGGACGTTTTAAGATCCGTTCATGTTGTGGCACAGAGCAGAATCTCTTTCTGTTTTGGTGGCTGATCATATCCCATTGCGCAGCCCACATTGTGTTCCTGCAGTCATCTGTTGGCATTTGGGTTATTTTGCGTTTCTTCTGTTGTGCATAGTGCTACCTCGAGCATTCATTTATAAGTAGCTGACTTCTAAGGGCTTTTGATATAAATTAGATGTAAGTCTTACAGAATTTCAGGTTGGAGATTAAGTTCCATGTAAGCATGGGGGAAATTCTTTGCATGTAAAATTATTAAGGTTACATGATGTGGGACTTCATTAGGTATTTATATATACCTTGACTGATGCATAAACACACATTTATATGTATTAATAGGTGTTGGATTTAAGCCAATGGGAAATTCCCTCTAGTGTTGTTTTGTGATTAAGTCTATGTACAGTTAGAATCACCACTGATGCACACTTGCGGGAACAATGTTTACGGGTGTGACCTTCCTTAAATACAAGCGGAATTACCATCTGTGGTTGTCTGGCTCCAGGCAGAAGCAGTGTGGTGGAAAGGTGGGAAAGTGTGGAGGAGCAAAGCTGCTTAGCTCGTGGTGGCCAGGAAGCAGGGGGGACATCGCCAGGGAGGAAGGGGCTGTGCCTTCTTTACACACCCAGATGCACCCAGAAGTGTGTTCCTCCACCCCTGGGGTGAAGTCTGTAGCCCATCAAGCTGACGCTACACCCCACCCACTGCAGTAAGGATGCCATTTTTTCTTGGAAATATTTCTACCTAGGGCTGGTTAATTCTACCGATGGGCAGCCTGTGGATATGGGGAGCAACAGTAAGGACATTTAAAATATGAAATACAACATAGTTAATATTCAGCCACAATAGGTTTAAATCTTCACCTGGATTGTTCCCAGGAAACTAGTGCCCTTCCCAGAGTTGGGAGGCAGTGTTGGGTAGCAGCAATCACGGAGGCCTCTTGGCCCCTTTGAGGACGGACCCAGGAGGGTCTGGTGGAGACCGTCTGCCCAGGCCATGTCGCCCGACGTGCTGCCTTCCTCCACGCTGCTGTTGTGCAAGTTGCCCTCCCGTCTGAACGTGCTCCGTGTGCACGGCAGCCTGGCTTGTGAATGGTGGTGTGGCAGTGTCACAGAAAGTGTCCCAGCCACTGGCTTTGCAGGCGGCAACGTTCCGTGATGGTTTCCTGTGTGCGCGATTGTTACAGCTCATGCAGGCCTTGGGAAAATCATCCCGATTAAACTCCAGTTTGCTTGAAGCTCACTGACCTGGGATAATTGAGTGTAATTCAGTGGAATCGGTGAATTTATATCCTTACAGTTAATACAGCATATTCTTGACAAGGAAGAAACCATGAATGAGGTTCCTAATTTGCTTTTCTGCTTGTGGCCTGACCTCCAAGAGAATTTCATGAAGGCACTATAGAAATTAAGGAATAAAAACTCCACTTTACAAACCCATCTCACCCCACCCACTGCTAAAGATAAACACCATGTCTGCTGGTAACCATGCTTTAAGTGAGGATTAATGCAGAATAGGGGTGTGGAGCTTTTTCTTTCAAGGACCTGGCGCTTTGAACCACTTGAGGATTGTGTTGGCTTTCACAGTACTGTGGATGAAATTCCTGTGCCTTGTGACTGGAAATGCTCCAATCTGGGAAGGAAGAGGGAACACAGGCCACCTGAGGCGATCTTCAGAAATCACTGTTCAGAGGACCATACTGTACAGCAGACACCCTGGTTGGCAAGGATGTAGCATGTAATAGAACTCAGGGTCTAATTTCATCGTCATTCCTGAAGGAGAGGAGTAAGCTGTACCAAGTAGATCTACGATGGCCAGTTGCCACCACATCCAGAAGCTCAATGCAGAATGGCATTGGTTTGGTTCAGTTGGAAAGTGATAAAGTGTTAGATGCTGGCCACCGGGAGAGCTCACTGTCACTAGTTACTGTTAGTGAGTGTGTGACACGCGGGTGTTGCCCATGGCCCCTGTAGCTAGTAGTTCCTGGTCCCCAAAAGAAGATGACCAGTGGCACTGCCTAGGAAACTTCAGCTTTAGATAGGCAGGTGATGTTTCAGACCCTCAGATCCACCAGGCCTTTCTAAGGTATTTTGCTATTAAGATATTGTGTGTGGGAAAGCTTTTTCTTATGATTTTAATGGATCAGCTTCCAGAAAGAGTCATGTCAGGTAAGAAAATCGGGCCAAAAGAGGAAGGCTGCTGGTGATGCTGGGGCTGACGCCAGGGCTCTACATTTCTAGGCGATTGCAGGCCCCTGAGCTAGAGCCATGGCGGGAGAAGCCTCCTTTTCTCCCTTGAGGGGACTTGGGTTGGCCCCAGGGTGGGCTCTGCCCTGGTGGGGCAGGGAGTTCTTATGACCCCACTCCTCCTGCAACCATTAGGGCACTACAAGAAGTGCTGTTATCCCTCTTGAGGTTCTAGATAGGATCTTGTTTAACAAAATATTTGGATTAAAAAATTACAGTTTTGAACCATTAACCTACATCACTGTGCTGACCATGAAGGCAAGGAAAGACTCGCTTCCTTAGGGAAGATCTCGGGACAGCTGTGTGGGAGGCAGTGTGTCAGGTGCTGCCGAAGCTTCACCCAGTGCTGCTTGAAGGTTCAGAGCACTTGCCTTCCATGTACCTGGCTGAGGTCAGCAGTCTGAGGCCACATCTGCAGGCACCTCTGAACGTCTGCCTCCTGGTTATCACAGACCTGTGAGGGGTGCTGGGTCCCCCGGCATGCAAAGACAGAGTTGAGTGGGAATTCTCAATCCTGTTAAGAAACAGATCATTGCCTTGAAAAATACTGGAGTACAGTATAACAAGAACTTGGAATAAATGTCCGGTCCCTGGCGCAGACAGCAGTGTCAGCCCAGGCTGGACAGGGAGTGCTGGGGCCCTAGAGAAGGCAGGCCTTGCCCTGGACTTCCAGAGAGAATGAAGCCTCTCTGCAGAAGGGTGTGGTACATTCTAGCCACACAGATGCTATTAAGATTTGCACAAGGAACAGAGACAGTGGCAAGATACATGATGCGTTGACACCCGTAGTGCGAGTGGCAGACTAGCAATAGAGAAGACCCTCACAGAGGTCTCTGGTATCGGTGTTGGATCGCGAGGATGCTGTAGGGTGACGGAGGCCCTGGGTTGTGAGCGGGTGTGTGTGAAGGGATGCATTGCAGGGAAGGGCTAATGCAGTACAGCGGCTTGGGCCCAAGGTCCAAGGCAGACAGGCTGGAGACCCAGAGAAGCCAGTGCCGAGGCAGTGCCAATCCTAGGGCCACCAACTTCGCTCTCTGCAGGGCTCCAGCTGGTTGGCGGCAGGCGGTGGAGTCAGCAGTCCAATTCGCTTTACTGGGGTGATCACTAATTCGGAGGTTCGTCTCCTCCAAAAGCGGTCACTGACGCCGAATAGTGCTTGCTCCATGTGGAGGTGCCCTGTGGTCCAGTCAGACTGACATAAAATGAATCATCCTCGTCCGAGTGCCAGAAATGAATCAAATGCATAGAAAGCTGAAAATTGTGCTCTAAACGGAAGACCACAGTGAAATAAACCATTTAAGTGGCATTTGTATGTTACTGGGTCAGTGTGTATGAGACTTGCTTTCTCATTTATCACGATCTTGTTACACATCGATAGGCAGTAACGTGTTTGGAGTTTTACAAGTTGACTTAAATAACAGAACCCTCTTTCCCTGTGCAAGCCTGGCCTCAGGTCAAATGTTTATGCGAAGATAATTGTCGATGTGTAAAGAGTCTTAGTTAAGCAGGGAAATCATTGCCTGCTATAAGGGAGCTGGATATAGGCCCCCGAGGAATAGAGGCACGTGTTCATGGCCATGGCGCCCGTCTTTTAGATAAGTTTGATGGAAACACAGAGTTGTACCTTCTAGTCGCTGCCTGCTCATTGCAAACCTCTATCACGAAGCCACAAGGAAAGGGTAGGAAACAGTCAGCCCTGGACGGAGGTGGAGGCTAAGCGTGCCTGTCTAGGAGGTCACCAGAGTCATCTGCTCTCACGGCTGCGTGAGGAGACCCTTTGTGCGTTCCCGGAGACTGACTCACCTGCTTCTCCCGTGGCGGCAGGTGCTTGAGTGAACTGCTCAGCTTGGATCACAGCAGATGACGCAAAGGTATGTGAAGAACGGTGGTCGGGTAAATTGGGGAGCGTTGTTGGCACCTAGGAAAAAAGAGCACCGTTGCCAAGATATTGAGTGAAAAATGACATTTTAGAGGAAACGCAAAATAACTGGTGGGAGGTGGACGAAGAAGCTGCGCTCAGCTGAGGCAGCTGGCGTCTGCTTGGGTCCACTCTGCAGAATGCTAGGATGGAGCTGCCATCGTGCCTGTGGGTGCAGGGCCTTTGCTGCCAGCTCTGCAGGACACTGACCAGCCCTCTGCAGGGTGGCGTGTTTACTCTGAGATGCAGTTCGGTGTGCATAGGCCAGTGTACAGGTGTTTCTTAGAAGTTCTCCCAGAATTTAACCAAAGCCACTGGAAAATTGGACGACTGCACCGCCTAAAGGTGTCTGGTGTTAGGAGAAAGGAGGTGAGCGTTGGGTGCCTTCGCCCCAAGCCTGCACGCATACTGACTGTGTGACTTCTAAGGCTGCCCTTAGATATATTTAGAAAATCAGGAAAAGTCAGGAAATGACTCTAAGACCCATAGTGAACGTGTGCAGGGCCCCGGAACCGCTGCCCCAGCTCTGCACTGGCATTCTCAGTTAAGAGCTGGACGGAGCCCTGGCTGTCCTGAGCTGCCACCCTCCAGCCACAGCCTGCCAAAGATGGGCGACAGCTGCTTAGAAAACTGATGGACAGAAGGCTTCAGGACTGTCCTTACTTGACAAATAACACTCTGCTAGTGTCAAGACCCAGATTTAAGGCTTCTGGTGCGAAGGTCACTGTCAGCTCCACTGTGCGTTATAAGGGGGCATTTTCCTTGGGTTTCCCTGAATGGTTCTGCCTCAGCTGAATCCTCAAAGTTTCAAAAGCCATGAATTTCAAAAGACTTGCCATTAAATGGTGAAAAATGCTCCTGATTATTTTGACTGTTAAAGGACTGCATGGGAAAATTGTGAGAAATCCACTCATCTCTACACATTTCCATTTAGGAAGCCCTCCCCTAAAGCAGAAAAATAGCATAAAGCACACTCATGGAAAGGGTGGCTGGGAGACGTGCAGGTGTCTGAAGGCTGGGTGTGTGTATATCACGTACTTCTGTCCTCTTGTTTATTTTACTTTCTAAAACCATTGGCAGCGCTGAAAAAGCGCACATTCAGAAGGGAGAGCCTGCCTGCTATGAGGGCGGAGTGTCTTCTGGTACAAGAAGCACATCCTCATAGGTGGGACAGCTCCGGGCACAGACTAATTCAGCAGTGCCCGGTGGTCACACCGAGGGTGAGGACGGAAATAAGCAGGACCTGGGACAGGGGACAGGTGGAGTCAGCAGCCGCAGAGACACAGCCTCCAGGCGTGGGATGCAGAGGCTGGGTGTGAGCAGCGCAGGGGAGAAAAATCAGGGAGCCCGGACTTGCTGGCCTTCTGCTTCCCTGGCGTCATGAGGACTGACCGTGCACGTTCTGCTGTCCGGTTCTCCCAGGTCTGCTGGGCTGGGTCAGTATTGCTCTCGCCCATCCTGCAGGTGACTACAGCGTGTTCTGAAGTTTGAGAATTTGCTAAACAGCTCAAGGGACTAACTGGCCTTGGGAATAGTCATTTTTAAATTTCATAGTTTTCTTTTAAAATCTGAAATATCAAGAGTCCTCTAAAAGTCCTCTACTGGGACCAAAATGAAAATGAATGAGACAAAACAGTCTGGTATTTCTTGCTTTTGCTTTTGTGCTGTGTTACGCAGTGTTCCTTGCTTCATCAAGGCTGAGACAGACTTTCCGGAGGTGGGGATCCCATTCCCAGTGCAGAACGCAGGACCAGTGTTCTCCAGAGGCAGGCGGGGGGCTACCTGGGTTCTGCCCAGTGGAAGATGGTTTTGGCCCCTCGTGGCATCTGCAGAGTGGGCTTTGTCCCTGGGGCTCTCTTGACATTGGGCAGGCAAAGCAAGAATTGTCATTTCTGGGACAATTTAGATAAGTTTGATAGAAGCACAGAGTTGTACCTTCCAGTACATCACAGCTGTGGCTCAAATCCCTAAACTCGGTTCTGGGAGTTCATTATGTTGAGTATTGCTCTTCAGAGCTTTTTAAGAGCTCGTACATTTCTTTGCTTTCATGGAATTGTGCATTAATTTCATAGCTTCGTTTAATACACATCTCAGGGACTGTGACACACAAGTGACAGTCCTTAAGGAAGAGAACAATTCTGTTTCCCTTTCATCACCATAGGAGCAGCAAGTTCCGTCCTTCATTTCCTAAGAAACCCTGAGAGTGTGAGGGTCCTGTAAATGGGAGCTGAGCGTCTCCCCCTGGAAGGCCCTTGGCTTGCTCCTCAGATGGCCCAGGGTTCACTGTGCAGAGCACACGCGTCTCTCCAAGTAACAGCAGCCCGTTCTTTGTGGACTGATCTGTGGCCTTCCTAAGCCTGATGTGGCCTGAGCGTGAGGCAGAGAGGGAGTCTCAGCTGCACACTGAAATGTCTAGAACCTAAATCACTTTCTGTGATGTGAGAATGAATTGAGGATTGTTCTGAGGGACGAAAGCGATTTGGCTTTAAATAGAAAGCAGCCGCTTATTTAGAGTGGGGTCGAGAGGTTGCATGTTGGATAAGCCCCTTGTTTTAAAATTATGAAAGAGATCCAAAGAATCACTGTAATTTCACAGTTCATATATTTTTTTCCTATGCTTTTATGTAAATTGGTGTACATGTGCGTGCACGTGTGTGTGTGTGTGTGTGTGTGTGTGTGTGTGTGTGTGTGTGTGTGAATGTGTGCGTCTGCTCCACGTGTAGTGTCTGTCTTGTAGAAAACTGTCCAGGCGAGTCACACTGATAACCTTAGGGACAAGTTAGTGTATTTTCACTGGCTGTTTGCCTAGGCTTAAAAATAAGAAAATGTCACAATGTCCCAGTGGGCTTGGCTCTGAGTGTGCGGAACAGGGCAGACCTGAGTTCCATTGCTTATAGCCCCTACTATTGCAGAAACGAACCTTGGCACCGGGTGGAGAGACAGAATGAAGTGAAGCCTGTGAGCGGCAGGGGCTGCCCCACCGCCCTGCCGCAGGTCACATGGCGGAGGGGCCCTGCAGAGAGCCCTGGGTGTGGAGGTGACGTGACACTCATCTGAGTGAACCCCGAGTCGTGTAAAGGAAACCAGCCCTCTCCCTACACGTGGTTCTCCTGCACAAAAGTGGACTTTGCATTTTATTTGCTTACAGTTTGGATTTGTTGCTAACTCTTTTCTCTCAATACTAACCCTTCACCTTTATGTTTCAGTGAACAATATCTTGTCACTGCATTGGAGGAAAGACTGAATTTGCATGCCTGTAGACTCCAGCTATCTGGCTGTGTGAAGGATGCTTACACTGCCGTTGTGTTTTCCAAAAGCACGACAGCCACTTGTGCAGCCACGGATCACAGTTATTTCTGAGCTTTTTGAGAGCATGGCCTTTGGGCGTGGCTGGGAGTGGCTGCGTGGAGACACCAGGAGTCAGGAGTCCAGATAGGTTAGGCTCGGCTTAGGACTGCCCTTTCGTATCCAGGTCACCTGCCACATGAGCCCACGCAGGAGAGCTGCCTTGTTTAACACCTGTGGAGCCAGAATGTCTTCACATCTTTTACCCCATTGAAAAGCAGGTTCACTTTTAGACAGTCTTGTCCCAGGAAAGTTTTACTTTCTGGCTGTCACCTTCATTTTAATGCACGGATTGCCCCTTTTCCAAATGCATTCAAACAAATAATGCCATCTAATTTTCAGAGCACCTTGGGAGTTGGCGTGACCCCCACTGTACAGGTGGGGAAATGGTGACTCAGCACCAAGATGGTGCCCCTTGAATTTTACAGCAGCTGAAGAGCAGGACAGTGATTCAGATGCAAGACTCCAACCCTGTGTGGTTGCAATGGAATCCTGTGATAATCAAGTTAAAGAGAGGAAAGGTTTATCATAGCTCACAGCTTTGGAGGCTTCGGTGTTGGCCTGTGGCTGTTGGGCCTGGGTGAGGCAGTGCATCGTCGGGGAGCAGATGGCTGAGAAAGCTGCTTACCTCATGGTGGCCTGCACAGAGAGAGAGAGAGAGAGATGAGGGCTGGGGTTCCATCAACCCCTTCAGAGCCCTGCCCCCGAGAGAGGGGAGACTTCCAACAGGCCCTGCTACTTGGAGGCTCCACCCTTTCCCAGTAGCTCTGCAAGCTGGGGCCCAAGCCCTAGCTCACCGGCCCCTGTGGGAACCCTACTCCAGCCACAGCATGCTCCCTCCAGCCACATTTTTGCTGTTCCTGTCCCTCCCTCTACCCCACCTCTGCTGCCTCAGAAGTCTCACGCCACCCAGTGGTGTTCCCTTGCTCCCTAAGCTTGGATGAAGATCTCAGTAGTTGTGCTATTCTTAGCAGTCAGCTGAAACTCAGGTGTATGTCAGCCTCACCTCGATCTGTCTTTTGTATTTGAAAGCTTTATTTCTGATGACCAAGCGGTGGCCTTTGCTCCTTATTAAAGGTCGTTTCAGGAGCCACACCAGAGTCGAGGACTGCCTTCAGAAAATTCCCTCAATCCCGCTGGCTCTGTGATGCTCCCTGTGTAAGCAGGAATCTAATTTATTTGGTTTTAGGGTGACTTAAGGGAATGCCAGGCCTTACTCTTTCATTGGTACCTGTGGCGGCCGGTGCCATCAGGACGGTCTGTTGCAGGAGGAGATGAACTTAGGACCTTTCCTACAGCTCTGCCAGCCCCACTGCTCCAGCACAGTCTGTGTGTGTTTCGATTACTAATAGGAAAATCTGTTTCTGCATGGCCAGTTATTCCTCCTGCGTCAGTTGCTAGCTCGTGCCCTTTGTCTCAAGCACTGGACATGCGGGAGAACTCAGTGAAATTTTAATTTCCTTATAAAACTTTAAACATAACTCTGTGCAGGAAGAAGTCATAGCCCCAATTTCTGCTGCTTAGGTGGGAGCCATCTGTGCCACTATGGTTCTTTCCACAGGATGAATGTTTAGCAGAGAGCGTCTGCATATTACCTTACAAGGTGTCCTCCCTTGCCTTCCTGTATAATTGATCACAGAGTTTGTTAGGAAGTGCATCCATTAAAAAATCCTGCTAAGCTGGCCATGGCGATGCATGCCTGTAATCCCAACCACTCTGGGAGGCTGAAGCAGGAGGATCATGAGTATGAGCCCTGCCTGGGCAATTTAGCAAGACCCTTTCTCAAAATTTCAAAAGGGCTGGGTCTGTAGCTCAGCTTGTGGTGTCTCCCAGCCCTAGAGCTGACATGTGGCTGTCCTGTCCTGTTTCTGGTGGGTTCATGGCTGGGATTAGGCAGATGTTCCATTCCTGGAGCCATAGCAACAGATAAACTCTGGGTTCTAGAGCTGCTGTGTTATGCGTGAGTCCTGTCACTGAGGTGCTGCCTCCCTGGACTTTCACCAGATGGGGCCATGTCCTTTATCTTCCCAGGGCCACCCAGAACCCTCAGGGGCCCCGAAGATGGGCAGGGCAAGTGCCCTGTATCACTCCTTGCATCTTCCTGCTGGTTTTAATGTGGATGCTCTCTGAGAAGTCATCTGACTACTGGAGACTCTTGAAAGTCTTATTTTAGAAGATTTACCTCCATTAGATAATGAACTTCTTAAATTGTGTGTGTGTGTGTGTGTGTGTGTGTGTGTGTGTACACCACACCTGGTGTATTTGCTAAAGCCTGATGTCAGCCACAGAGTGCTCGGAGTTGTTTTATTCTGAAGCAAGTCACAGTGAACAGTTGGTCTCTTTGTCTAGTTGAAAAACAGCAGAGTCGAGGGATTTGTGGTCAGAGGCCCACCCTGAAGGAGATGCGTCACCTGCAGCGCACCCGTATTCCCTAGGTAGGGAAGGAAGTGGAGTTGGAGCTGCAGTGTGAGGCTCTGGGTTCAGTCCCGGACACCAGAACAAACACACAGCCTGAAATTCATCAAATGTTCAGACACCGCGATTGATATCCAGGATTGCACAGGAAGGATGCAGGTTGTTAATGGGACAGAGCAGTGCCGTGGGCCCTGTATTGAGATTCAGTATCCAGCCTGCTCCTGACCACTGAGGGCTCAATTCTGAAAATTGAAATGTTAACACTGAGTGGAAGCCGCATATTAAAGTATTTCAGACATCCTGCTTGTTTCCGGCGGTAGTCTCTCATCTCACAGTTGCAGATACAGGGAGAGCAATCCGTCCTTTCTGTTCATTTGAATTCCCCTCAGTAACTGGCTTCCTGCATCTGGGTTGTAAGGTGACTTCCTGCCTGTGTGGCTGTCTTCTGTTTTTAAGGTGACAGCACATTTTTGCCTGTCCTTTTGGAGCCACTTAAGACCTGAGAAGTATTCTGTGGAAATTACTTTTCAAATCCTGACGAAGCATGTGCCCTTTGGCTGTTGTGTGGAGAATGGCAAGTCAGCGAGGGGCACCCAGGGAGGAGGTACCTGCTTGGTGGCGTGCTACTGTCCCTCCCACATCGGCCTCTATGCAGCCCGTGTCCCCTTCCTCACCCTAAGATTGCAGAAGATCAGGTGCAGACGGTAGGAGGTCAGCAGCTCAGTTCTGCACAGTGCGAAATAAATCTCTAGGAAATCAATAGCCAGCAGCTGACAGGACTAACTAGGGGGAAATAAAAGGCTGAGGAGAAGGCTGGTGAAAGGTGTGCTCTTTCAGTTTAGAGTCTTAAAATACAAGGCCCCCTTTTGTTATATATTTTTAAATAAAGATCTTTACTTATTGTTTTTGGGAATCGATAATTAAAGAATGAGAGAAAAATGTGTTTCTCCATCCTGGCACTTGAGCACATTGGTTCCAAACTTAAATAACTATCAGTGTTATTTCTTCGTATTTTAGGGTTTAGTAATGTGGTTGGCTGACAGAGAAAAAACAATGAATTGTTCTCTTGGCTTCCCATGGCTTTGGCTGCAAATGCTGCTTTGCCTTCCCCTGGAGTTTTGCAGGAAGCAAGCGCTGCTGCTGGAAGCCCTGTCTCCTGGTGCTCGTGTGTGTAGCATGCCTCACCAACCTCGTGCCCTCCGTGTGTCTCAGTTCTGTGCAGTTACTATTATTCAGTGGGCACTGGGGAGAGAGGAGATTGAGCGCTGTCCCCCACCCAGTTTAGAGTCAGAGGGAATAACCAGGCATACCCATGGCATGTGCAGTAGCAGTTGGAGGGGGCTGCGGGCCAGAGGCCATGTGTCCAGTACTGCAGATGGGTTTGCACTCAGGTTGCTCTGTGCAGAGATGTTGGTCCTGTAGTCACCAGAGGCTTCCCTGAGGGTAGAAACTTTGAGCGTCAAAGGATGAGAAACGCCTGGATGGAGGAGGGAGAGCGAGGGCATATCCAACAAAGGTGTGTCTATGACAGCCTTCTTCACTTGCAGACTGGGCTCGTGGGCTGAGAGAGAATTCACGGTGACTTAAGAAACTGCAGCGTGATGCCGGGCAGGTCAGGTGCACAGGAAATACCATCGGCCACCATTTTGCGGGAAGTAGTTGAAGGCAGAGTCATCATGAGACAGTGAATAAAGCACTTTAATTTCCTTGGATTCTGTCATTTAAAAAAAAATCTTAGCCTGGAAGAGCCTTATGGACTTGATGTAGTACTCATTTTGTGTCCTAGTAGCTGAGAAACTAAATCTGTCACCGTTTGCGTTATGCTTCCTTTTTCTTCCCTATAACACGGGTCAATTGGACTGAATGATACCTCGTGTAGGCTCCATTTTGAACTATAGGGTGTTTGCTCTCGTGAGCAAGTACAGGGTGAAGACCCTAAAGATATCCTGAGATATTTTTCCTTGGAAACTGTATTTTCTCCTGGAATATAAACTTACCTTATATTCCTACTAATAGTTAAATAATGAATTGTTTGGGGGTAAAATTTCAAAAACAGGTAGTTGAGAATTGGCATTTCTGTTAGGCTAGCATCTGCTCCTTCCAGAAATAAACAAGACAGGAAGCCATAGAATGACTACTTTTTTCAAGTTTTTTTAATAGTAGATGTAATGCCTGTAAGGACATTTTTTTGTTGTTGTTGTTGTTTTTGTACTGGGGATCAAATTTGGGACCTTGCACTTGTGAGGCAGGCGGCGGCACCACTGAGCTAAATCCCCAGCCCTGTAAGGACACGTTCAGCTGACACAGGAGAATGTTCTAGGCTAATTGACATTTTTAGGGTCCTTGACATTTAGAAGACGACTTCTCTCATCTTCCGTTTCCGGAATTTTTCTGAGGCCCCTTTGGTCAGATCAGTGGCAAACCTGGGGCACATGCATCAGAGCAGGCATGCAAACCAAGTCACCTCAGCAGCCGAGCGCTGGACATTCAGGTTTAGAGTGCAGTGTTGGCACTTTGTGGTAAAGAAGTGGGTTTGGTTGTAGTGTGGGCACTCAGCCTCTAAAAGGTTCGTCGTCTCAGGCTGAAATCATTCCCCACACCAAAACTGTCAGTGACTGTCTTTCACAGGGCACCGTAGAAATAGTAGGCTTTCAGGCATGAATTCCCCTTCTCTTCCCTGTTACCTCTTCCTGTGTTCCTGTGTGGAATTTATATTCTCTCCAGCATGGTATCACAGACCTCAGAAATGCCCGATTTCCCCACAGTGTTCTGGTTTTGCCACAACTGGTCTCATGGCCCAGCCAGACCCTCTCCATGGTAACAGACTGAGCACAAGAAAGAACCGGGCTGTGGAAGGAAATAGAAAGAAATGGCTCTGTGAGTCTGCCTGCACTTCAGAGCAAGGGCCTGGTGTCCCTGGGGATGGGGCCCCGGAAGGATGCCGTCAGGTAGGGTCAGATGTGATGGAGACAGGGAGCAGCGTTGAGCTGGTCAGATGGGAATTTGCAGTGTCAGAGGCATTAAGCTTAGAGGCTGAGGGTGTCTCAAACCAAAGGTCAGAGGAAGAAGCAGTAGACTTGTCTGTCAAGAGGAGCTGGGTCTGTGGTCAGCGTGGCTCACCGAGAAGCAGAGACTGCGGCTCTGCAGGAGGAGAGACGATGGGGAGAGGCTGAACCAGAGAGAAGGAAGACGTGCACTGTCACAGCCATGGTCTGGAAGCAGCACCGGAAGAGCCACTGAAGGGCCTGCACCAAGATCCCTCCCTGTCATTCAGGGTTGGCAGGAGGAGGAGAGTCTTTTGATGTAGGAAAATCCAGATGGAAATAAAAGGAGAATCAGCTCCCATCAGAACTGTCTTTCCAGCAAGGGGCAGGGGAATGCTTGACCCCAGGAGTGTGACAGGGTTTGATTCGGGTTGAGGGCAAAGATACGCACGAAGAGGTCCCAGATGGGAGAGGGTGTGGACAGTGAGGAGCCACAGCTGGAATGCTGACTTGCAGCTGGAGCGGGACCGCCCTGGGGACTGTCCTTGGGAGGGCGGGACTGGCGGCCCCGGCTCATGCCATCACCTATAGCCTTTGGCACCAGTGGGAAACTATAAATACATTTTAACTTCACTCCCCTAAGTTTCTTTCCTCCCATTTTTGGGAGTTGTTTAAATATTCAGTTATTGCTTATGAGTCCTGACGCCGATTCTTAGCTCTGAGTCACTGTTTGCCCACAGCAAACTATTGTAACCTGATGGACCCTTTTGAGGAAGAGGACCCTTGCTTCCAGATTCCCAGTGCGGCCTTCCCATCCTCACTTTCAAATGCAGAGGCCGACCTCCTAGGTGCGCCCTTTGGAGCTGCTAGTGAAAAATCTCTAGAAAATGATCCAAGGATTCGCAGCTACTAATGCCTTTGCAGCTGTCAGAGTTTAAAGTGCCCCGTCTGTAACACAACTCATAGCCACTGGAGGTAAACAGCTTATTGTAGAAAAATTCCTCCTCCACCTGCACAGACAGAAATAAAGAGTTATTACTATTGATCCTCAAATCATAGCCCAGATATTTGGGTTTGGAGAATGGTGTGAACAAGATGCTTCCTTGCAGATTTTTGGTTCTCGTATCCCATCCCTCCATATGTCAGAAAGAAAAGTCAAGGTCCGTGGGGCCATACTGTCCTCTTCCACAAACCCGCTGCTCTCCACTGGACGTGTCTATATGGTCAAGTGTCTGCGCGGTCACAGTTACACGGCATGAGGGGACGCCACCCTACAGTAGTGTGAACCTCTGTTACGTAAACTCTGAGTTCCCAGATCCTTCAATATAATAGACCTCTGGTGGTTATATTTTTAGTTTGTGTTATTGATGTATAATCTGTGGGGAACAGCATGTCTGCTTTGGTTTGACGCTTAAGATTGTTTTAGCAAAGCTTCTTTCTGTTTTTGGAGACACTAAAGGAAGTCTGTGTCTGTGATGCATGGACAGGCTGTGGAGGTTTCCTCTGGAGTGAATGGCAGCTGCTTCTCCACCACGGCACCCTACAGCCTCCTGTTGTTTGCATCGTCTCTGTTCTTTGCATGAGCCCTGCCATCATTTTGAAATACTCTCCTTAACTGGTGAAGTGATGATCTGCTGGTTGGCATGGTGCACACATAAAATGTGGTCTGTTTTGCCAGAGTATAGAAGGCTGCAGTGGGAATGTCTGCGAGCCAGAGCAGTATGGGCGGTGGCCAGGACCTCCAGCTCCTCCTTGGGTAGGGAGGAAGAAGGGTGGTCACAGAAGGCCATTGGCCAGCCCTGGCCCCGCTCTGGGAGGCTCCGGTCAGGGGAGGAGGCCACACTGGCAGTTCACCTGGGCCCACCTGCCTGGGTAAGCGCTGTTCTCAGTGTGTTCATCATTGTGAGAGCTGGTTTGGTCTTCGAAGGCATGAACGCCTTCTCAGGTCAGCATGAGAATAGCAGGAAATAACAGGAAATTTAAGTTTGTAGCAGCCCATATGCTATGTCAGTCTCTTTTAGGTCAGAAAACATGACCCCTGGCCCCAGGAAAGAGAGTGCCGAGGTCCGGAGGTGGTTGGAGCCAGCTGAAAGTGCCAGCATTTGTGCTTCTGAAAGTTTTTTAGTAGTTTCAGAAATATCAAACTGTAGGAGTTATATCATTCCACTTATGGAGATTATAGTCTTCAGCATTAAAAATTTAGACTTCTGAAGAGCGTGTGAACGTATGTTTAGGTGAAGCATTCTTTTACATCCATTAGTGAAAATGATTGCCTAAACATATCATCCAGAAATTCTAAAGAAGAAAATAAGTTGTCAGTGCCAGTTCCAGTTTCCCCTCTCTTTTAACATGGGCAGTGGGAAAAGAGAAAGGTCTTGCTTGGGTTTAGAACATTTAGTTAGATCTCCCCCGCTTTTGGCCCTGGGGATGGAACGCAGGGCTGTGCTCGTACTGGGATTTACCCCTGCGCTACATACCAGCCATGTCCCAATTTTGAGGAAATCAGATCACATTTTCTTGGCCTTAGAAGTTAATATTAGACCATTTTTTAAAAAATTATCAGTCAACAGGAATTTAGGCTATAAAATCTTTTAAAAACATATATAGCATAGCATGGCTTGATGCATACACTTGTATGTTTCTTTTAAGTTACATATCTCCTTGTTAAGTCCGTTACTTTTTAGAGATAATTAACCTTTTAACTGAAATTTTTATTTTTCATATTTTCTCATTTCAAAGATTTTTGAAGTGACACTCTCACGAGTTAGTGAATTGATAAAAAGGGCATCATTTCTTTTTATTTTATCCTTATTTCCTTTTCTGAAGCTAGCAAACATTTGCATATCCATACCCTGGAAGAGAAATGTGCACATGTTACAAGATAATTAGAACCGTTCGGGTAATTGCCTTGTGGATACGCTGTGCTTCAGTTGTTTACTGCTAAATGAAATGTAGAAGTGTGTAATGGACTAAGGAATAATGTACAAAATAGATGCAATATTTTGTACAAAATAATGTGTAGGAGAAATCATGTATTGTTTGAAAATTTGTAGGTAAGTCGGAATTGAGACTAAATGTCTGCATACCTAAGCATGCATGTGTATGTGAACCTCTTCTACACCAATATAAACACATGTTCAAACACACCATACATACTGAAACCAGTTTATACTTAGGGTTATGAGTTTGTGCTGCAGAATTCATAAGTGAAAGAGCAAAATAAAAGGGAAATAGAAAAGAGGGAGACAGATCTTTTGCAAATGAGAAGCAGACCAGAAGATGAGGGAGGAGGGAGGAAAAGATGTAAAAAGAATTAGGAGGTATCATGTACATGTACCAGGTACCAACAAAGAATGTAATCATGTACTGCAAAGATGTGCTAATGAAAGAAATATTGATGCATATAATTTCCTTTGAGTAAATGACCTTGATGTTTTAAAATATCTTTGGAAGGCAATCTGACAAACATAACTAAACATTTTTCATTATGATATTTGGCCAAGCAAAGCTACCTCTTGGAATATTTTTCCCTAGATAAGGGTATGTGTAAATATTTAGCAGCTGCTAGTTTATTTGCTCTATTTCTGATTACAACAAGGAAAAATTAAAAACAACTTCTTGTCAAAAAAATGTTAAGTGAAATAAATCAGACACACAAACTTAAAGATCGTATGATTTCCCTCTTGAGAAACCTGAAATACAGAGAGCAAAATAAAAAAACAGATAAGAGGAAACAGGGAGAAAAGTATTTTGCAAAAGGGAAAGGGACCAAGAGATGGAGGGAGGGGGATAAGAATGAAAAAATAAAATATGCATTAAATATATTTTATCCTTTGAAAAAGCATATATACACATATTTGGTATGAGAGCTTTGTCACTTTCTGTTACTATCACAAAATACCGGAGGCGATCAGCTTACAGAAAGATGTTTCTTTTGGCTCACAGCTTCAGAGGGTTTGTCCACGGTTGATTTTTGCCCTGATGCTTGAGTGTCAGGTGATGCAGTGCACTGTTCAGGGAGTTCTTGCTAGGCACAACTGCTCGTGTCATGGTGGCCGGGAAGTGGGGAAGTGGCTGCCTCAGAGGGTCCACCCTAAGTCACCTTAGACTTCCCATTAACCAGGGCCCACCCCTCAGAGGTTCTACCCCTCCCTCTGGTGAAGATGGGGCCGAGGCTTTTTTTAAACAGGAGGCTTTTGGGGACATTTATCTAAACCATAACAATAAAAAACAGTTCCCAATGCATGGTTTCCATTATACTTTGGGGTTGAGAAACCAGGTTCCCAGGAGCGGATCTCATTAGCCCACTTCATAGCTGCGGAAGCTGAGGATGTAGATGGCATCCCTGGCACCAGGTCATGACCACTTTGCCTGCACTCAGGGACTTTTTAACCCAAGGGGTCTCAGCACAACTTTTCCCAAGCTTACACAGCCAGCCTCCGTGAGGCAGGAGGGGGAAACGTGCAAGAGGGGGCGATGAAGCAGACCAGGCCCGGCTCTGAGGAGCTTCAGCGTACAGATGACCAGGAAATGCTTCCTGCGACCTGAGCTGGGTCCTCGGCAACAGCTTGTTGGCCAAGGCAACCTGAGAAGGTCAGCCAAAGCAGACAGTGAGACCGAGACTATGCCCAGGGAGGAGAAGAGCAGGAGCACCCCGGTGGGAAGCATGGTGTTCACAGAGATCTGGGCTCCCAAGTGGTGCTTATTTAAAGGAAATACAGCATAGCTGTGCGTGGGCCTCACTGTGCCAGGGGACCTCACAATAGGTGACGTTTTCATCAGGTCCCAGTACAGTGGGAGCCTGATTATTGACAACATTAGAGATTTGGAGAAACCCATAGGGACCTTTTAATGGCAGTTCTGTGTCTGCCACACATCTGTAAAGAGAAGGGGAAACAGCCCGGTGAACCCGGTTTGAGCAGACTCATTTGTCACGCTCCCCTGGCTGTCAGAGAGCATTAGGCCTGTCCTCTGTCGGGAGGAGGCGACTGCTGCTGATGGATAGGAAATGAAACGTATCAGGATGACATCATTGTTTTAAAGAGTTTTCTAAAGAAAGAGAAGATAATCCACAATAATAGAGGACCGACTCTGCAGAGAGAGGAAACGTATTCGAGTGCAAATTGGTGGAGTAATTAATTTTCCTTCCCATGTAAAATTGTTGCGACATGTTAAAAATAATTTATGTAATTATAGACAGGAAATTGGATCGTTTCAACCTTTGCATATGGGTGTGTGGTCTTAGGATTGAATACACACTGGATATTATCCTAGAAACTGATGATGCAGAACAGTGCAGTTGACATTTGGTTTCGTTAAAGATGAATAGTAGCACACCCGTATGTGCTTTGCCATATCATGAGAAGCGAGATTTAGTGGCTGGGCTGTGGATTATGTATTAGGTAGCAAGACTTCTAACCCTGCCTGCCACTCACTGGCTGACATCCGTGCTTACACATGCCTGCATTAATTTTCCCATCCGTAATGGCAGGGGTGATAACGCCCCACACGGTGCACCCGGTAAGTGGTGAAGATTAATAAGCTGGTGTCCGACAGGCTTTGGGCTCCTTGGAGAAGTCCTGAGTAAAATAAGTAACAGAGAGGCATTCTAGGGAAGCCTCGCCAGTCTCTCAGGGCTTCTTGAGGGAGACCCCCGATGTTCCTCTCCAGCAAGATTCCCCCATAAAGGGGGTCAGAGAGGAGGAAGGTGCAGTGAGCAATTGTCACACAGGAGATATGTGATTTGGCACAAGTTACTTAATTTGACTGAGCCTGTTTCATCATCTGTAAGAACAAATAACACATAATTTAGACTCATCAGAATTGAATAAAAGTAAGTGACTTCATTCACAGTCGGAATCTGGTAGCATTTAAATTTCTCTCTCTTCTCTGTGCCTGGGTGACAAAAGGCGTAACATCAGTATTGCCCTGATGGAATGTACGGCTGACCATAGGATGAGTTGGGCATAGTTCCTGTTGGTCATTTTAAACCCTGCAGCAGAGTAAAGGAAAACACCTTTCCTCCTCCTCCTATTCCTGACTGTCATACAGTTAAATGAGGTGGGTTTTAAATCTCCTCCAGTGTGCACTTAAGTTCCTCTGTGATTCAACATGTCCCGGAAAGCAAGATTTAGTGGCCAGCTGTGTATTTAAACTGTCGTGTATCTAAATGTTGGACGTCTCTGAGGTTCTCTGCATTTAAATGCCTGCCAGCTCCAAGTAACTGAGTAAATGAGCCTGCCGATGCCTTTTATTACTTTAGGAGGTGGGCTGGGCACAGTGACGTTTCCCCCAAGAATGCAGGGTAACAAGGACTGACACCTGAAGAGTCTTCCAGGGGAGAAGGGTTGGTGACAGATTGTGACATCAATCATTTGTGGTTAACTGGGGTACCTGTCCTCAGTAGCTGTTTTCATTAAAGGACCCATGCCAAAGTGTACGTGACGTATCTGTGCCAGTTCCTCACCGCTGAACAGAACTATATCCTCTGCCCTTCCTCTGTTCCCTGCATGTGTATGGCAGAGGTTAAAGTCCACCCCTTTTCCTTGACCCAAATAACCATTCATTTAATTTGAATCACATTAGTGGAATTCTCTGAGTTTGTGGGTTTACAGTCTTTATGGCAAGTCTTTTCAGAATTGCTACAAGCTGTATGTCTAAAAAATAGTATGTAAGAGTAGGCAGAATTTTCCTGATCCTGTGGGTGTTCAGATGTTCGGGGGGCGGAAAGGCTTTTGCAATGCTTCATGTTTTGTTTATTTTTGTTTTGGATTTTTTTTTTCCTGAGATTTTTAGCAAGGTGGAAAGACTTTTCGAAAGATTCGTATCACCATGAGAATGTTGTAAAAATGTCTTCAGTGTGCTTTGGGAGTACTTTCGCCTAAGCAGCTGAGTCACATCTTCGTCTTGTAGAATTTACTTGGTACAGTTAAAGCCCAGTTGTGGAATACTTATATTGACCTGCATACTATTCTTTCAGAGTTTTTTCTTCCATTTTTCTTTTTGATGGATTTGACAGTGGGTGGTGTTGGAAGAAAACAGGCAGCCATCAGCCACGCGTCTTGCCTACCATTTCCGAGTACATAGTCGGACAGGGGCTTTGAATGTACTCTGGCGCGCCCTCGGACTGCTGCAGCACGGGACTGACACCTGCGCCTTAGAGGTGCCGCCCTCACAGGTCCAGGGGAGCTCTCCGTGTATGCTTGCACTGCCAGACAGGACTTGGTTGTAACCACATGAACTCCAGGCCAGCTGTGCGGGTTCTGGCCGGAAACTCCTGTCAGGAGAGTTTTGGGAGCAGGTGTGAGTGTGGGTCTTGGGAGCAGCCATCCTAGGGACTCTCTTGCCATTTTGGCCAAGTTGTGATGGAGGCTGAGCATTTCTGACCCCAGCGGTGTGGGCACAAGGGCTGCTTCAGGCAGACCTGCAGGTGCTGCTCCGTGTCAGTTAAGTGATACGAGCTCAAGCTTAGCCGATGCGCGGGAGGTGGGAACTGGGGCCTCCTCCAGGAGTGAGGCATAGTCCCACTCCTGTGCCCTGAGTGCCTGCTGCCTTCCTGGCTCCTTCTCACAGGGGTCCCAGGGGATGAAAGAGCCATCCACAGCTCTCAGGTAGGGCCAGGGATGGAGACTGTCAGTGAAACCACCCGAGACTCACTTCTGTGCATGAGAGGACAGAGGAAGCTCGTGAAGTTGGCAAAAACCATCACCTTAGTCCCTTTTGTCTTGTGGTGACAAAATGCCTGACCCTGGAAAACAGGTTTAAAAAAGATGTGAGTTTGATTCATGATTGCGGTGGTGGGAAAGCCCACACAGCACTGCCCCGCCATCTGGCCACATCATGGCGTAGTGGAGAAGGGGTGAGGGAGCTGGCCAAGAGCAGAGGCATGCATGTGTCGGGGCACGGCCAGCTTGGTGTTTATGACAGGGGCTTGTGCCCTGGAGAGAACTTCCATCCCATCAGTCACCCCCAGCTGGCCCCATGCCCATGGTGTCTGCTACCCCAGGGGCTGCCCCTTTGCTGTGCAATCTGCAAGAGGCCACCCTGGCTGTCCAGGCTGTTCAGGCTCTCCCAGAGCAGGCACAGATGCTTGGGAAGTGTGTTCAGTCTTTCTGGGACTCTGGGCTTTGGATGTCCATGCACAGTCCTGTCAGCTCACATCTGAGACACACCCGCCCTGACTGGGTCTGGAGGGGACGACTGAGCTCATGTCGGCCACATCACCTGGGCAGAGTCATCGGCTGTCCACCTGCAGTTGTGGGGGCCATGTATGAAGTCGGAGACAGGGCAGCTCCTGGCCACACTCCTGTCATGGAGTCTGAGTCTGCCGCTCCCCCTACATGTGCATCGTCCTGTGCGGCAGTGCAGCCCATGTCCCATCCTCATGCCGGAGTGGGCATCGAGTGACCCGTTCCTAAGCTCCTGGGGTGCTGTGTAGATGCTCCAGGTGGAGAGCTTAACAATGACAGGCTAGGATTTGGAGTTGAAACTGGACAGGCTCCTGAGGACATGGTTAGAACAGTAGCTGTTAGTGGCACTGTGTTCCCGGAAGA
Organism: Fukomys damarensis; assembly: GCF_012274545.1. Classification (NCBI taxonomy): domain Eukaryota; kingdom Metazoa; phylum Chordata; class Mammalia; order Rodentia; family Bathyergidae; genus Fukomys; species Fukomys damarensis. The sequence continues at coordinate 65,987,410 of NW_022900942.1, forward strand.
GCGGATGTCACTGTTGTGATGTCACGCCACCCTCTCCCAGCACTGCCCAATGATTCACAAAGTGCTTGACATAGGGCTGAGAGATCAGAACTGAGGAGCAGCCTCTGGTACAGGAACAAGGTATCCAAGGAGTGGGTGTTGTGGGAAAAGAAGCGACAGGGGTTGGGAGTGGCAGTGAGATTATTGATGGGGTGATCCAGGGTACCCCAGCTCATCAGGAAAGAATAGGAAGGGAAGAGGCTGAAGCCTGGAAGGCACAGATGCACTGGAGGGACTAAAGACTTGATTGGCCTGGGCCAAGGATTTAGCTCAGTGGTTTCTTTGCCTGCCTGGCAAGCACAAGGTCCTGAGTTCAATCCCTGGTACCAGCAAAAAAAAAAAAAAGACTTGTTTGGCCGAATTTGAAAGGGACTTTAAATCTAAGTAATAATAAATTAACTGTATCTTCTCAGGAGCCCAGATTGCTGCGATGTATACAAATGCCAAAGACTGAGTATCGCCCATTTGGCTTCAAAACATGCCATATTCGTCCTATTACTTGTGTTCAAAAGAGGATGATAATAGGTATTGCAGAGCAGTGACAGGAAAGTACTCTTCAGCAATGCCTTGGTGCCCTGTGCACTTGAGGAATCAAGGCATCTGCCAACATGGAGAATCAAGCAAGTGCTCACAGCCAGAGAAGAGAACATGTATTTCTGAGTACTCAGAAATCCAGAATCTTAGTTGCTTTTCTGGCTGCTGGGGCAAAATACCCAACAGACACTTAAAGTTAAAGGAGGAAAGGTTTATTGGCTCACAGTTTGTAGTGGTTTCAGTCCATAGTTGGCTGGCTTCAGTGCAGGGTGGCATGGCAGAGGGGCATTGCAGAGGAGAAATAGTTCATGGCAGGCATGAGGCAGCAAGCAGCATGGGACAAGCAGTGACGAGAGCAGCCCTCTTCCTGTCCCTTATATTCTACCCAGGCTACTCACCCGTAGAGTAGCACTCACACCGAGGGCAGTCACCCTTAACCCTCACATTGCACCGTGAATCAATCCCAGCGTCACACTTCGATCCCAGCATTATGCACTCATGATCCAGCCACCTCCCGAGAGTTCCACCTGTGACCACATGGGGCTCTGGGGGGGACATCTAGACACAGCCTTAACATCTGGAGAGAGCTTGCCAGGCACTGGTAAAGGACAGGCTCGGACCAGAGCGCAGGCTGGAAGACAGTGTCTTTGTCATTGCCGATGATAGGCCTTGTGGCTTACTTCTGGTTCAAGTTGATAGGAACATCTGCCTCTCTGGATGGCTCAGTCTGAGAATGCCGTGACCATGAAGGCCATTCGAGAAAGGCAAGCAGATGGAATTCAACACCAATTTCTTTTTCCATTGGCTTAGATAAAATCCAAAGTTGTAAATCCTTTGGCATGGCCTAGATGTCCCAGTTGATTGGGATAGAGCAGCTAAGCAATCCTTTTGCATCTAGAATAGTGCAGTTGTGGTATGGTGGAGTAGCACGACACTACAGTCACCCCAGGTATCCATGGGCTCTGGATTCGGGTTCCTTCACAGACACCGACGTCCATGGATGCACGAGTCTCTCATGTACACTGGCATGGGTGCTTGATATATGCAGTACTCTGTGCATCTTTCTCTACTAAAACGTCTCTGGGTTACTCATAACAACTGACATAATTCAAATGCTGTGTAAATACTGGTTATGCTTGTTATTTAGGGAATAATAACAAAAAAGTCAGTTTGTCCCCAAATATTTTGAGTTCACAGTAGTTGAACCTGAAGTACTCTCAGATGTGGACAGGCTGACGGTATGTTACATGTAAAAACCTGGGATCCAACACCACGCAATTTGACAGTCTGAGAGAAGTACAGTGAGAGGAATAGCATTTGTGTTTTAATTTCATGCTGTTTTCCTAATGTGTGGCATATTGTTTCACCGGTATTGCAATTATTATATTTTTCCCAAATCCTGCTGTACTTAACAAGATCAAAGTATGTCAGTTTAATAATTGGTCTCATTTGAGAGCCACTATGAGGCACTTAGTTCGGAGGCTGGTTAGTAAATCCACAAACTTTGTTCTGTCAAAGAATCTTTCTAGGGCCGGGATTTAGCTCAGTAGCACTGTGCCTGCCTCATAAGTGCAAAGTTCTGAGTTTGATCCCTGGTACTCAAAAGACTTAACAAGATCAAAGTATGTCAGTTTAATAATTGGTCTCATTTGAGAGCCACTATGAGGCACTTAGTTCGGAGGCTGGTTAGTAAATCCACAAACTTTGTTCTGTCAAAGAATCTTTCTAGGGCCGGGATTTAGCTCAGTAGCACTGTGCCTGCCTCATAAGTGCAAAGTTCTGAGTTTGATCCCTGGTACTCAAAAGAAAAAAAAAACCTTTCTAAAATACAGGTGCCAGATACCCAAATTGTTGATATGTATTAGTGCACAGATAGATACATATTCATTGGTATTGGCTCCTCTCTGTTTTATGTATATGGTATAAAGAGCATTTGTTAATATTGGGTGGCACTGATTTCTTCATCAGAAAGCAAAATGAACTTAAAACGGAGCATATAAAACCACTCTTCAAGCTCAGTCTCGATGTGAGCATTTGGGAATTAGCCCTGTAGCCTTTGAGCCAAACATAATTCAGTCATTTTGTCATCTTCATGTAAATCATTCAGATGGACATTTGTTTTGCATTCCTACCTGCACTCAGTTTTTCCTGAGACTGTCCTGATGATCAGTTCTCTCTTGTTCTATAGAATGAGATGTTTACCTGCTGAGGAAGTGGAGCCCCTGCAGCCTTGGCGTAGCAGAGTTATGAGGGGTCCACGGCCCTCTGAAACTGTTTTGTATGGAAATGTGTACACAGTGCGGTAATAACCTGTGGAATTCATTTTGAGATGTTTATTTAATTCGATTCTGCTTATTTCAGAGTTTGTTGCCGAGTCTGTATGTGTATAAATATACCTATTCATCTGTCACACATTAAACAGACTTCCCACATAGCACATTTTTTAAAGAGTAAAATAACTCAAAGCAGAAAGAAGCTTCACCTATGGAAATTTGATTTTAAGAGAACATAATTTCTGAGTTGGTATAGAAGACAAGACAAAGTAGAACCAAGTAAAAAGTGACAGGTTTACTACAACTGCAAAGAGAAAGACAGATTTCTCTTTGGTTCCTTTCCACCCACTCACTGCCCTCCCCAATCCCGTCTTCCCCGCCTGCCCTGCCCTTCCTCTGCCCTCCTGTCCTGTCTCCTCCCACTGCCCCTGGGTTGGGTGTCCTTCTGCCTGTGATGGCTCCCTCTAGTCTGCCAGTCCATCCCACCTGTCCATCGGAGGTCTTCACTTGCAGATCCAGTCAGATGACCCACTTTTTCCTCTTCAAGACAGTGGAGGAAACTCTAGCACAGTGCTTGGCTGTTAGTGTTATTCCGGGAAAATTTATTCAATAAAGCACGTGCATTTTTGCTTGTAGACAGAGCACCTTCACTATGTTTAAACCGTGGCCTTGATCGTCATGACATTTTCTCCTGAAAATGCCCCTCCATCCCCTGTGTCTCTATCTTCTGTTCTGCCTCTGCATGGTTCTCCCATAAGTGAGTTACTTGTTAATGAAGCTAATATTCATCAGGTGCCTATTCTGTCAGCCTCTGAAGTGAGCACAGCAGTGGCCTGGGTAAAAGATGGTAGTTGGACTGCAATGTCAGAAGTGGACGTGGTGAGAAATGGATCAGTTGGGGGTCATTTAGGAAATCAGGCTCAAAGCCTGAGGACTTACATCCAGGGAGGACAGAGGGTCCTGGGTGACATGACAGAAAGGACTTCTGCATTTCTGACCTATCAGCTGGCTGAGGGCAGCACTGTTCACCAAGAGGGTGTGCCTTGGCAGTCAGTACACACTGCCCATCAACAGAGTCTTCAAACTGTCCCCTTCACCACTGTGCTCCTGAATGCTTTGACTTTAGTAACATCAGATACTGGCAAAGTTGGTATGTTTTCATTTGTGCTTTCCCCGTTGAGCTGCACTTAGAGCACTGTCATCCAGTGGAATCCCTGCAAAGTGGCCATGTCCGTCCTTTACCCAGCACGCAGTAGATCATGGCGTCTGGTTGGCTTCCCATCCGGTTGCTCAATTCTGTTTTGGTCCGGATAAACTTCAGTAATTCTTAGCTGTTTGTGAGCTATAACCAGGTTATCAGACTACGAATCTGTGAGTGTACACCTAAGGAGGATCATCAGGAAGGAAGAGCAGGAAGTAACTAAGTCCCCTCGTCCTAGTTACTTTTCCTGAGACACAGGACCCGACGCCTACGACTCTAAGGAGGTGAGGTTCATTTTGAGTCACAGTGTGTAGAGGTTTCAGTCCATAACCAGCTGGCTCCAAGGCAGGGCAGCAGGTGGAGGGGCCTCACAGAGGAGACACAGTCCATGGCAGGCAGGCAGGAAGCAGAGAGATACCACGGGAGGAGCAGGGAGACCAACCCTTCCAAGCCAGCCCCAGTAACCAGCTCCACCCACCAGTCTTCTCTCAGTATCTCATTTTGCTGTATACACATCTGTGGATTAATCCACTGATTGGCATCACACTCCACGATCCAGTCCCCTCCTCAAAGCCCACCTAGGAGTGCATGAGGCTTTGGGAGACAGCCAGACATAAACCATAACAACTTTTATCTACATTTTCACATTTCAGTTTCAGTTACCTATTGACCATTGCAGGCCAAAATTATTAAATTAAAAGTTCCAGAAATAAGCAGTTCATATGCTTGGAGTTCCATACAGTTTTGAGCCACTTGGTACCATATCGGGCCTGTCGGATTCCAACCACCCCAAGCCTGGAATCGTCCCTCCGCCTGTGTATCCACCTGGTGTCCGTTCTCAGCACACTGTTCACTTGGTAACTGTCTTCAGTGACTGGATCATAGTATCCTAGTGCTTATGCTGAGTTCATTCTTATTTTACTTAGTAATGGCCCCAAAGCAGCAGAGTAGTGACACAGAGGAGGCACTGGGGCATGAAACCTGGACGGACAGATTAGCCTGATGTTTTGTGATAACACTACAGGACACACAAGAGGGACATGGTCTGACAGCGCCTTGTCAGATCCCTGACAAGGGGCTCTGCATCTGTTCATCTTCAGTACTACCGTGAGCTCCCCAGGAGGCATATGTCTTGCTCACTCACGTACTCTTGCACTGCCAGCCTTGGTGGATAGTGAACCCTGTGTTCACCAAATGCAGTGATTCCCTCCTGTGCCTGCCCACCACTGAGACTTCCCTGCTGCCCCGTATGATGACCTGGTCTCACCTGTGACAGAGCCAGCCACCAGGTGCAGCCTTCCTTTCCTAGAACACACTCCTTCATTCTCGTACCTCCTGTGCCTACAGTCCCAGCCCTCCCCTGAGTAAGAGCCTCGGTGCCCCTCTCTGTGAGCCCTGCAGCCCCTCCTACCTGTGCTGTGGTTCTCAGCTCCAGACCTTTGAAGCAAGCGTAGTCTGTGCTGTGCACATGCAGGGTAGACGTGGCACGCCACTTTGCACGCATGTTCCTGGTAATGTGATGTCGACACCGTGTGGAAGAAGACACCTGCTGAGCCAGAGCTCCACCTGGGAGTCCTGCGCCCCACAGTCTTGTGACCAGGGTGGAGCCTCTGGTTGGTCACAGGCGATGGACGCAGAGGTGGCAGAGTGGCGGGTGGTTGGGGACTGGATCCTGACATGCTGGTCTCCGGAAGCACCTGCCACGTTCCTGTGCAGGAGGCCTCTCTGACAGATCCAAGGGGTTCTCTAATAGCGTCTGCGGGCAACGCTTCTGTAGAATGGGTTCGCATGCTGAGCCTGAGGGGTTTTAGTTTATCTCTGCCTTACAGTAATAAATGCCGAAACAGTCTTTTCAATTCCATTACCGAAGATATTATCTCAGCCTGCCCTGTGAAGAGCACAGACAGGGTCCCAAAGAGAGTGTCCTCTCTCCAAAGGTGTGGAAAAGACTGGAACCAGGACCACCAATAATGTAGGAATAAGGTGAGGGGACCCAAGAGGAACCCTTAACGCAGTGACTGGCATTCAGTGCACTCAGCGTGGAACTGTTGACAGATGGCTGTGATAATGAATTTCAGGAAGACTCTCTGTTTTCTAAATCATGTAGTAAACTCTGTGTCATGACATTTTAAGAAAGATGACTTTCTGCTCTTATTGATTATTTGCACTAAGAGGGGTTCTTGCCGTGTTATTCAGACTGACTTTGAACTCTGGGCTCAAGAAGGCCCTCCTGCCTCAGCCTACAAAGTAACTGGAACTCTCAGGTGAATGCTGCCGTGCCCAATTTAAAAATGTCTACTCTTAGTGATGCTGTAAATTACCTCTGTGCCACCTAATTTTTTTGTCTGGATTGCAGCACTACGTGCTTGCTTACATTTTCTGTCTTGGATTCTTTTTCCTTTTGAATGAGGATAGGATTTGTAGGAAGTTGTACTCTCTCCTTGGAAACCAGCTGGCCCTTTATCTGCTCTGTGAGAGAATTAAACAATTATCTAGTTAGTATTTATCTCTGCCTTCCGATTCTGTTGTAAGTTGCAGGTTGTGTGGGCTGCTTGGTAGTGAACATGTTAGTACATGCTGGTCGCGCTCCTCCATCTTCACCTGCTTGACGATAACTGATGAAACCTACTGGAAATTAAGGCTGTAAATTTTCAGGCAGTAACTTCAGTGTTCCTGCAATCAATGCTTTGCAGATAGTGCTAACAGTTTTTCTATGAAATACGTTAGCCGGCGGATAGAAAATCGTTGCCTGGGAATGAAAAACAGGCGTCAAGTTTGATAGGGACATCATGTGTGTGATGTTTGGGGCCGGGGTCCTGTCGGCCCACAGTGTTAGGCTGTCACTTGCAGTATGCGTGGAATTAGTGGAAATGCCGGGAACAAAGCCACCTGGACAGCGAGCGAGTTCTGCACCGCAGCTCGAGGCACCGCACGGAGGTGTCTTCCCGCCCGACTTGAGCAGGCCCCTCAGCGGGAGGTGTTGAGTGAGTGGTGCGAGAGGCAGCTCCTGCAGCACCTCCGTCTGGATAGGGAAAGGCAGGCTGGAGCCAGCTGGCCGTTCCCCAGGTGTCCAGCAGCCTGGGCTTGTGGGGAGCCATGGAAGAGGTTGCCTCTGAACTGAGGAGTGTCTGAGGCCGGGTAGAGCAGCAGTCTGATTGAGGCCGGGGAGGTTGGTAAAGAGGAGCCAGGGCCTGGAGCCAGGGCTGGGGAGAGAGCACAGGGAGAGTGGGTAAAGACAAGCGCGGCACACACAGCGCTTGCTGGCAGACATGGCGGCCGCCGGCATCCCCGGGAGAAAGCGGGCTCACGGGCGGGGGCCCTGGGGAACTGTAAGCCGAGAAGCCTGGCACCGGTACCAGCCGCTGGTGTTTATGGTGCTCTCCTCCTGCAAACTGTCCAACAATCTATTGAAGGCGATGAGGACTATTTCGAACTAATACAGAGTTAGAAAGTAAAATTGTGAAATTCAGTAAGTCCGGAGCCACACTGCCTCCGCGTGAATTCTGGCTCCTCTGCTCTCTGATGTGTGAACTCGGCAGCACCCTGACATCTGTGCCTCGGTCTCGTCGTATTCCTGGGGATTATTGTTATTATTGGTATGAATGAGCTGTCCAAGCGGGGCCTCGAGTCAGCGCCCACGGCGTGGTCGGTCTGCGGGGCGCATGTGGACTCACGGCTGTCCTTCCCACTGCTGTACCCTGTGCTCCTGTTAACACCGCCGAAGACACAACTCAGAGTGCTTTCTATATACGAGCAATGAAATGCATGTGAAATCTGGGCAGAAACCTAACAGGAGTATTATAGTAAATGGAGGACGTCTTTCTATAAAGGTATCAGTTCTCTGAAGAGTAATCATCAATATAAAATAATTTCAGTTAAAACTTCTTTAGGAACGAAATAGTTTTAAAGTTTATTTGGAGGATTGTAAGTGAAACTATTAAAAAAAAGAAACGTGAAAGAGGGTGATTTGCCTTCCCATTACCTGAACATGTTACATAGTTATTTTTACAAAAACATAACTTCAGTGACAAAAGTAGAAAATGTGACTATATGAAATTTTTAAAAGTAGCATTCAAGGGCTGGGGGTTTAGCTCACTGGTTCTACCACCTGCCTTGCAAGCAAAGGAACCTGAGTTTGATAGCCAGTACTGAAAAAAAAAAAAAAAAGTAGCCTTCAAAATCTAGGTGAATGAAGAATCAGTTACTTAATAAATGGATTGGGGATAGGATTGTCATTTGGAAAAATATTGTTAGGCATTTAATTCCTTATAAAAATACAAAGATCAATTAAGGGTTAGCTGAGAAAGCTGAAGCCTTGGAAGCAGAAAAAGAAACAAAAAGTAAATGTATTTGTGATCTTGGGACCTGAGGAGCGTGAGGTTCTGTTCAGCACGAACTGAAAGTCAGAACCATTAAAGGAAATCGTGCCAGATTCGACTACATCTTATGGAGTTGATTAATACAAAACTCATTTAAAAAGAAAGGCAAATGACAACCCAGAGAAAATGTTTGAAGTAAATACTGGAAGTTTAAAGAAAAAAGGAATAACATCTTCAATATATTATTCATCATGAAAAATCAGGAAAAGAAAGAAATGCTATACTATAGAAATGGTCAAAGAATTGCAGCAGGCAGATATTGAAATATATTACAATGTTTAATATTTTAAAAGTGAGTACTTAAAAGTGTTCTAAAGAGACAACATACAGATTGAAGTGATTTTGGACATGTATGAAATTAGCAATTTTTTTGTTTTTTTGTTTTTTTTTAAATGAAAGCACCTACATGGGCAGATGGTAACGTGGTAGTGGTTGTCATAAAAATTATCCCAAATTTTGTGTGTTAAACCACCCGACAACTGCTCTTTCCTAGCCCGAAGAGCAGAAGTTCAAAATCAAGGTGCCGTGGGGCCTGTCCTCCCCTTGGAGGACTGAGGAGGTCCCTTCCCTGCATCTTCCGGTCCTGCTGGCGGTCGCCATATGTGGCTCGTGGCCAAATCCCAGGAATCTCTGCCTCCTCTTTCTCTCTCTGCCTTCTCCTTATTTCTCCGTCACTTCTCACCTTTGGAATCTGTGCACACACAGATGTTTGGATGTACGTCCTGCCACACAAAGCAGCCTGTCTTCATCTCCAGATCTTTAATGTCAGCTCTGAAGACTTTTTCCACATTAGGCCACATGTACAATTTCAGGAGCTGCAGCTGTATCTTTGGGTGGGGCACTACTCAACCCACACAGTCTCCCCTCTAGCCCCGAACATCGATGCCCATTCTGGGTGTGAAGTACCTTTACCCTACCCCAACCCACGACAGCATTAAATCTAAAGCTCACAATCTCTTGTCCGTTTCAGCAGTTCTTCATCCCCATTATCTGTGTTTCGGAAGCTCTGCAGACCATTCATCCAGGGACACAGTCCCTCACTATCTGTAGACCTATGAAACCCGAAGAAGTTCTCTACTTCTTAAGTACAGTCACGGGCAGATATGGGATAATCATTCTCCTCCTGAAAAGGAGGAATTGGTGGAAATAAGGGACACAAGTCCCAGAGAAGTTATTTTTATTGTTATGGAGATCAGTATGGAAATTCCTCAGAACGCTAGAAATAGACGTGCCATATGATCCAGCTATCCCCTCCCGGATATATATACCTAGGAAATGCAGTGAGCAGACCAGAGAGCTGCCTGTGCCCGTGTCTACACAGCGCCCTTCAGAGGAGCTGAGATGTGGAATCCACCATGATGTTATAGATCAGTGGTGGCGAACCTATGGCACCCGTGCCGCAGGCGGCTGCTTGTGTCGTAGACACAGGTTTGCCATCACTGTTACAGATGAACGAGCGGAAGGTGAGGGTGGGGCGCCGCACACCGCAGAATACAGACAGGCGACCTCCTATCTTTAGCCTTGTGAATGTGGCTGGAAGGTATGATCTCAAGGATGTGGGTCAGGCACAGAAAGGCAAGTGTCACCTCGGCCAGTTATGCCTGGGAGCTGGAGAAGTGCTTCCGGAGAATTCGAGCATGGAATACCGGTGAGTAGAGGCTGCAGAGGGCAGCAGGGAAGAGGGATTGGATAAGGAGTACCAGTTAAATGATCCACTTAAATAAGAGGAATTTGTTCTAAAGTTTACAGCTCAGTAGGCTGCATGGAGTTCTCAGCCATTTGTTATATGCTTTACATGGAACTAGGGAGAATTTGAAGCCTCTTGCTACAAAGATATAATAAATATTTAAGGAAACAGAGATGCTAATTACCCCCATTTGACCATCACACAATATATGAATAATGTACACTGAATTATATTTTACCAGTATTATGTGCCACTTTAAAAAAATGAGAAAAAGGAAAGGCACGGGTAAAAATGTCTGCACCTTATGTATGCCCAGAAATTGGAGCTTTCTGTATGCAGTGGGCATTTGGCCAGGAGGAGTAAGTGCTTCATTCAGCCCCTTAGTAGAAGTTAGGAGCTCAACTTGGAAATGAAACTGGAATTTACAAAAGCTGCCTCCTGCCCAGTGTCACCCAGCTAGAAACCGGTGCTGGCCAAGATTTTCTGACGGCTGCCTCACTGTCCAAATCCCAAAAGCTCCTTCGGGGCTGGTCAGGAGCAGCGCTGCAGGCACAGAGAGGACACGCGGCAAGTGGATGAAGGGCAAGAACAGCTGTGGTGCAAGTGCTCGGAATTCAGTCTGATGTCAGGTGGTATCGGGGAGGAAACGACGTTCCACCCTTGATGTGGTCTCCATCCAGAAAAATAGCCTGGAAATCAACTTTTTCAAGGAGAAAGGTAACTATAAAAAGAGAGTACATCTAACTTAAACTATTCTTATTACCCCATCCACCAAAAAAAAGAGAAGTGGGAGGGACACAAGGAAACTGGGAGGTGGCAGGTAGCCTTATGACTGGTGGCAGGTAGCCTTATGACTGATGGCAGCGCACCGGTGAACTCACCTAACTCTGTACAATGAGTAGGTGCATTTTACACCTCGGCAGAGCTGTTTCCCAAAACAACGGAATTGAGCTTCTGGGCAAATGAGGAAATGATCCCCTTGGAAGGATTTTAGTCTTGCCATGGTGTGTTTGTTGTGCTCTGAGGATGCCTTGCCGAGTGTCTTTGAGAAAGTGTCCAGGTCCCCGAAGGAACGAGGTGCTGAGTGAAATAATCGGCCCAGCTGAACCGAAGTACAGCACGAGTGGGGAGGTTCAGGGGAACCAGCCACACCACGCTGAAGTTTGAGCCAAATGGTGCCATTTCCCTGGGAAGAAAGAAGGAAGACTGGGGGCTGAGGACCACGAGAACAGCTCTGGAGGGCAGGAGGAAAATGAGTAAATTCTGTCACACTGTCCCTGAGGCAGTGCGGGCTGAGGCAAAGCAAAGTAACTGGCTAGAGAAGTTTTAGGGAGACCTGTGAGGGAATCAGGTGAGGGCATCACACCACATTTCCCCCTAAGCCCTTTTTCAACACTAACCTAGTTGGAAGCAGGATGTAAGGTGAAGACTTCGGTTTGCATTGTTTCTTAGCTATATAAACCTGTTCCTCTGGGGAGGAAGAGTGGGCTAAGGGGCAAGATGTGGCAATGGACAGTGTGTGCTCCTGTGCGAGCACTGTTATCCTAAGCACCACACACATGGCTTCCGTGGGCAGGATGCAGCGTGGACACTCACCTCTGGAACATGTGTGGCGCTTGTGCTTCCTGAGATTTGGGGACCCTGGCTGCGCGGAAGACCTAGGCGCTTCTCTGACTTTGCTTATTTCTTATTTCTTCCACTGTCACCTGAGCTCTGGCGACACAGAAGAGCTCATGAGGTGCCTCAGATGAGCAGGCGTGCACTGTGCGTCTGTCTAGATCGGGTATCTGCTGTCCTGATTAAAGGTTTCCGTGTTTACAAATGATGTTGCACATGTTCTCTTCGTGCTTGTAGCAACCTAACTTTAAAATACATGAAGTTTCCCCTTTGCTGAATGTGTGTCAATCCCTAAGGTTTGTCCTTGAGGACTTTTCTGTGGTTTTGATGTGAAATTATGAGCTTTTGGTTTATAAATGTTATCGTACCTTAAGAGAGTGAGTCTTCCATCCAGAAATGAATGATCTAGACAAAATATGGAGACTGTGTAAGTAAAATATGAGAGTAACACATCGAGGATAAGGGGAAAAGTCTCATTTTAAGTTTGTGCATTTTTCTTGTACTAGTTTTGTACCTCTCTCACATTTTATACCTTGGCAAGAGGAATTATATCACCATCTCATCTGCTTAACAGAAAAGAAATTCTTTACATCATTGCTAATTCCCCAGACTCTCAAAAATTTACTTGTGAAGGAGTATATTTCGTGCCTCAGATAATGGCTTCTTTCGTTTGAAAAGTTCCCCTTTGCTTTTTAGACATGATTTTACTATTTAATTACTGAGGCAGCATTTTTCTGTTGCTGATTCAACATCTGAAGTGTGAGAAGCCTATATTTACTTAACTGCAATTATTGAAAAATACCCATTCCCCTCGGGGTACTGAATTTCTCATTTTGAGAAATGAGTAAAATGTATATGTGCATAGAGACAGTTTGCATTCTCCATCCCCTGATACACTTTCGCAAATCTTTTGGGTCCTGATTCTCTGATTATAATATTTTTCTCAATCTAATTCAGATTTTTAAAACATTTAAATGAGTTGGTACATTCGTCACTGTGTCAAAATACCTGAGGTGACCAATTTAAAAGGATCTCATTGTCTCCGAAGTTTTTCAGTCAGTGGCTGATTGCCTTTGTTCCTTTGGGCTCCTGGTGTGGTTTGAAAAAAAGAAAAGAGCAGGTGCTCATGGCCGAGCAAAGCTTCTCACTTCATGGCAAGGGGGAAGCAAAGGAAGAGATAAGAAGTGGATTCTGGGTCCCAGTATCCCTTCCAAGGTCACTGTCCTAGTGACCTCACTTCCTCCCACACATCCCTACTTCCTGAAGATTCCCAAAGGTTCCTGAAGATTCCATAGCCTCCCAGTACCTGGCAAGCAAGCTTCTAACACAAGGGCTGTGGAGGGACATTCCAGAGCCAAAGGATTGCAGTTAGATTTATTGAGTTAGTTCCGGCACTCAGGGTGAGGCTGAGTGTGAGTTGGAGTAGCTGTTGTAATCGAGGGCCAGGAGGTCTGGGGTGGAGATGAAGCTCTGGAGAGAGCCCTGTGCCCACAATTCTGGCTGGGTTGGACACGGGAGCTCCACTGTTGTGTATTGGCTCTGATGTGCTAATATCAGTCTGTGATATTTGAGTTTCTTTCCTTCTGTTTAAGAGTCCTTGCTAGACCTTGAACCTTGAAATTCTTGTCATGTCCTGGCTTGATCTTTGAAGGACTGATGTCGTAGCCCCCGCCACTCCTTGTCCTTTTCCTGTCCTTTCTTGATTCATCATACACACCTAGCTATTGTTCATTGTGTGACTGTGGGCTCTCTCTGTGTGCCACTGCCAGTCTTTTAGGAAAGAGAGACAGGGCTGCCTCTGCCTCTCTACTGTGCTGTGCCCCCAGCATCTTTAGATTCGCCTCTGAAATGGATTACATCTCAGGAATTTTAGAAGGAAGTCACTTGTCACATTAATCAGATTTTCTCTGGCTTCAGCAGGAGGCAAACAGCTGAAAGGATAGGAGAGAAAAAAAAAAAACATGTGGCTTTAAAAATAGACTCGGTTTCTG
>NW_022900942.1:66001293-66007173 GCF_012274545.1 Fukomys damarensis
AAAAAAAAAAAAACATGTGGCTTTAAAAATAGACACTCGGTTTCTGGGTGTTTTCTGCCCTCAGCTAGCTTTTGAGTTCCAGCCGGTAGACATACCCTGAACCATAGTCTGGACAGTATTAATCAGGGTAAAACAAATGTGTTTGTGACATCTTGAACAGGTCTTGGGGTTAGTAAATAAATGGAAACATTTTTAGCTTATTGTTTGCCAGGATTTTGTTAAAGAAGACCTTATTCGTTTTATGATTTTGTGCAACTCAGATCTAATGACCACATTCATAATTCTGTAAGTAGCAGATTTTTAATACCTAGATTATTAGAATCCACTAGATTTATTGTCAAGAAACCAGCCTTTGAAGTTAATAAAATGCACTTGTCAGTGTTGTTGATGCCCATTAAATCTTGTATATTATTTTGTTTGTGTATAAACCATGCACGAGAAAATGAAACTTCCAGAAAAGTTTTGGGAACTTTTACAAATCACCGTATTTCTCTCCTCCGTTATATGGTAGTTGTTCAGTTCTGCTTTCCTACAGAAATTAAAGGAAGTTTCGGCTGGGTGCAGCTCAGTGGTAAGCATGTGTTTAAGGTGCCACAGGCCCTGGGTTCCATCCCCAGAACACACAAAGAATTAAATTAAAGGAAGTTTCATCTTAATTTTTATTTGTACTGAGTTTTTAATGTGATTTTTAGAATCATTCCTTTTGCACTTTATTGCTTTGCTTAAGAATATATCATACACCTGTTTAGAATACTACTTGATCCCTTAGTATCCAAAAACATGACAGATACTGTCTTTAGTATTATTTAAAATAAGCTATGTGATACATGGTTAGATCCATATTTTAAATTTTATTTACTTTTTGAATTGACAAAAGTGCTGTACATTTAAGGTATACAACGTGATCTTTTGAAGGATCGATACCTCGTAGGATAGGACGTCGAGCCTACTTTTGTGCCCTGACTGATTTTCCAGGATACAATGCATTGTTCTTAGATGTAGTCATTGTGTCCTATAGTCGAGCTCTCGAAGTTACTCCCATGTGTACATTTGATGTTTTTCAGGGTAAACAGTTTTTAGAGGTGCTGGGTAATTTTATGGAAGGCTGTGGAAGTTCTGTGTCTTGGAGAACATGTGAAAGACCTTCCGGCAGCATAGATGCCCAGATCCTGGTCAAATAATGCAATAATAACCTGAAAACTCCAATAGGAATACCTGGGGCCAGACATGGTGTCACCCCTGTCATCCCAGGTACTCACTCCGGAGGCTGAGGCAGGACGATCGCTTGAGTCATGAGTTTGAGACCAATCTGGGCAATATTCCAAGACCCCATCTCAAAACCACAAACAGGCACATTTGGGTTGGAAGTGTGGCGAAGTGAGCGAATGCTTTCCTAGCATGTAGAGCCTCAGCTCCATTTCTGTGATCTCAAAAAGAAAAACAAGCAAATTACACAATTTAAACAGCCCTTTCGAATCTACGGCAAGCTGGACACATCGCAAACTGCCAGACAAGCGAGGGGCCTCCTCTCCTTGGCCGCATGAAAGAAGCAGTGGTGCTTATGAGATGGAAGAAAGGAAAGCCCTGAGCAGCTTCCCCTTGAGCGGAGGATCAAAGCACTCCGGCAGCCTGGGGACCTCCCTGTCCGCCCCTGGGTCTGCCGCCCTGGCTCCATGCCCGTCCTGTCCCCCCTGGGGTCGGCCTCCTCTGCCAGGGATGCTGCCGTGGTGTCCTCACCCCGCAGGTCCTTGCTTCCGCCGTGACGTGACCCGGTCTGCGCTTGCACATCTCCTAGCAGCCTGGCTGTGGTTCGGTGTGGGGAGCTGTGGATGGTGCATGCTCGTGGGCAGCTTGCTCTCTTTGAACAATATGTGCTGGGCATTTCACAGTTTGTTATTTTTCCGCCACCAGTGGTGAAACCCAAGGCCTCATGCACGCTAGGCAAGCATCTTACCTCTGCTCCGCATTCCCGGGCTCTTACCACCTGCTTTCTGTGTGACAGCCAAGCATGAACCTTGCTGACTTGACTTGCGCTCAAGCAGTTTTCCCACACAAATTATTTTCTCTCCAGGAGTGGTCACCCAGACCTGGGTCAGCTCACCCCGCATTTTGAATTGTGGGTGGTAGGTTACACTGGGCTAGTAATTTTACAGTTATTAAAGTTACATAGCAAGTGAACCAAAAGCTCTCTTGAAATTAGGGAGATAAAGACATAGCTCAAGGTCATTGGAGTTAAAGGAACAGAATCTCAAAATATGTCTGGGAACAATGATATATTTTCCTGTGGGAAACTGGAGAAAGACGGTTCGGTCAGAACCTAAAAGGGAGCTCGCTGCATTTCACTTGCCGGCTTTTAATCTAGGGTTTTTCAGTGCTCACAACTGTGCTGTGTTCTATCTTCCTGCCAGATGTTGCAAACAGTGAACACATAATTGCTTGGCGAGAGCTATTTCTGTTTATTCTGAGCCCAAACGCACTGAGCAGTATAGTCCCTGCATTGCAGCGTTAACTTGCCCAACCTGGATATTTCATTCTGGATTCTTTGGCATGGCCTGGTTACACTTATCAGAGTCTAACCATTTAGAAAAACATTAACTGTGCCATTTAGCCGTGTGGCATCTGTTGGAGACATTTCTGTAGCACAGATGGGTTTGACTGTGCAGACTCCACGGTTCCTTCTGCCTGAGTCCAGTTTGGGAGGTGGCTGACCTCACCTGGGTCATGGTGTGGAATTAGTGCAGTTTGTCAGCAGCAGTAGGCTGTGGAGACAGCAGTGAGTCCTCCTCCGTCTTCTTCAGGCTGATGTGTCAAACAGCAGATCCCATTTATTTTTGTGCAGCATTAGAAACATCTGCGCCTGGGCTTTCCTGCCAAGGAGGGAGCCGCTCAGATCTGGGAAGATTTACACCGCAGTTTTATTGTTTCATGGCAATCCTAGATGCTTGCCCCAGGGGCATGAAGTATTGCTCAGGTGTGGCTCATGGAGAGGATCCAATAATGCCTTGAAGGCCGCTCTCCGCCTCCAGCTCTACAGTGCTGAATGGACACCCACTGGACACTTGGTAGGGCTCTGAATTTAATTAGCCGCACCATTAAAGCACAACCTGGGGCTGCTGTACACTGAAAGGCACTTTGTGTAAAAGCCAAGCGTACTTGTCATTTCTGATACGCTGTCGTTGTTTTCTGCCTCGAGCGGTGCCACAGTACCCTCCGTTGTGCTACCCTGGCATGCGACCCCAGGGCTGGGCGGCAGGTGGCTGGCATTCTGTGTGGCATTCCGTGGGGCCCTGGATGGGGTGGTGTCAGACCCTGCCCCCCTTTGTTGACTGAGATGGGGGCCGTGTCACCGGGGGAGAGTTGGGGTGAAGTGAAAAGTATACATCTGTATTCTTTCAGCTTTCACTTACAGCAAGACACACGTTTCCTTCACGCACAGGCAGGAAAATCACACGGACCTGTGCTTGTCTCTCTTCAGAACCCTCTAGAATTAGCTTGTCATGAAATGTAAGGCTAATGTGCAGTTGTAAGATCTGCTGCCAGCGTTTTCCTCACTGCTGCCTGATGGCTAAGTAGATTTGGGAATGAAAGGGGTTATTATAAAGTGATTACTGAATAGCGAGGTATGTCGTTTTAAACAGCAGCTAAAATCTCTTGGTGAGACGTTCAGCCTGTAGTCTTGTTTTGTATCATTCATATTTAAGACATGATTTTGATTGTGGAGGAGTAATCAAGCACTGGGGTAATTTAAGAAAAAAATATACTGGGTGATTTTTTCTTTCATTCCTTATTAAAATACATCAGAATTTAAATGAGGCATTCTCTAATGTGTGTAACTATTAAGTATATACCAAATATAAAAACCTGAAAACCAGTTGGCTTTTGTTCAGAGTTAAAATTCCTGAACTTGGCTAAAAATTTATTTGTCTTCTTTTAAAATTCAAGTGAAGTCTGTTGTAAAATAACATAGTGAAAGTGGTATCTATCGAAGACTGAATGGCTTAAAAATTATAACTCTTAATACCGTCAGATTCCTAGGACAGGGCAGCTGCCGTGAGGAATCTTAAAAAGAACAAACAAAAACGAGATACAAAAAAAAAGAACCCAAGAAACCGGGAATTTAGCTCAGTGGTTCCACCATCTGCCTCGCAAGTGCAGGGTCCAGAGTTCGATCCCCAGTACCAAAAAGAAAGAAGGAGAGGCACAGTCATCTCTTCCGTCGCCGTCTGTGTGAGTAGCCTGTGCCGCCAGCCCCACCAGCCATGACTTCAAGGCACAGTGCCTGGCTGTGCACCTCAGCAGCCACACCCAGGGCTGTGGTCTGGATGCTTCTCATCTTGCCGTTGTCCTGGTCTGGCCCGGCACCCGTGGCCGGTACCAGCTTCCCGGGACCGCCAGCCTGGCCCCTCCTCCTGGCTCTCTCCCTCGTCTCCCTCCCCGTCCACCACCTAGGGCAGGTCAGCGCCCACTGCCAGAGCTGGGCGCTGCTCTTCCCTTCCGAGGAGATGCCGCTGTGTCCTGCTCTGGATCCTGTGCCATGTCGGGGAGGTGTGAAGGGCCTGCGGCCCACATCTGGCTGCTGACTTCTGCTCCTCCAGCGTGCTTACCCCAGTGACCCATGTGCAGGGGCCATTCCAGCTTGGACCCATGGACCAAGCAAACAGTTGTTCACCTGTTACAGTACCTGACCTCCAGTCCCAGTGGTGAGCCTGAGCTTTGCCCTGGGCTCCATTTCATGTCGGGACCTTGTCTGTCCTGGTGGTGGAATTTCCCAACCATTTGGGCTAACATTTGCCATCTGTCCTCCCAAACCATCCCCAACTCTGCCCCACATCCCCACAGTAAGGTCTTTAAACCAGCGCTTGCTGTTTGAGTTGACACTGGAGTCAGGGTTGGCGGGGGTAAAGTGAATTGTTTTGTGGTTATGCTGTGTAGCTGGATACCTGTTATGACTTCTTTTTTACCTCACCCATGTCCTCCCTAACCAGAGATCAGCAGATCAGCGAGCAGGATGGAGGACCAGGCAGTAGTGTGAGGTTCCTCTTGGCTTGGACCTTCCCGAGAGATGGGGCTCTTCTCTCCTGAAGAGTCCAGGGGACGTCCTGTGCACAGTGGGTCCCCGAGGCAGCTTTCCTTTGCCCAGTACAGGTTTGGGGTCATACTGGGGATGGGGCTTGAGCTGCTATGAGCTGTGTCCTTGCCATTCAGGTCCCTGCGGGCCAAGATGAGACCCGCTCCAGAGGAGGCTCAGCGGGCTGGCAAGGGTTTGATCAGGGAGAGACGCCACTAGCCATCACTCCTTCTGTTGGGAAGAGTGCAGACTCGGGGGTTGATGACATTTGAAAAGGAAATAGATTATTTGATCCAGTAAGTTAACCTGCTGAGGTATAGTGGGAGGGCCCAGACCACCCAATGAATGGAGAGCGCATTTAATTCAAGAGTGGACTCACCACTCAGCTGCAGGAATCAAGAGTGCTGCTCTGGCATGGGATAGACACGAGTGGGTTAGAAATGCATCCATGTTATATTTATGACCAGTTCACTTGCGACAGTAATGTCAAGACCATTTTGGGGAAAGGCTAGTCCTTTCAAAGCACAGAGCTGGGGTGGCTGGATCACAACATGCTAAGGAAGAAAGCACCGTCCCTACCTCACACCATATACAAACAATGGCCCGGAATGGATCAGAGGCCAAAACATAAGGAGTAAACTTTAAAACTTGTAGGAAACGACATAAATCTTTGTGACTTTAGGTTAGATCCTTTCAAGATAGGATATCAAAACTGTATATGTTAAAAGTGATAGAGAGGGGCTGGGGATTTAGCTCAGCGGTTCGGTGGCCTGCCTTGTAAGCACAAGGACCTGAGTTCGATCCACGGTACC
>NW_022900942.1:66007303-66018824 GCF_012274545.1 Fukomys damarensis
CGGTACCAAAAAAAAAAAAAAAGTGATAGAGAAATTAAACATAATTAAAGATGTTTGTATTTCAAGAGATGCCATTAAGACAATAGAGAGCCAGCCCAAAGAATGGGGGAAGTTTTTGAAATCATACCTCCCACTGGTGTCCAGCTTATATAAAGAAAATCCTACAACTCAGTAATAAGACAAATAATCCACTTAAAATGGTTAAAGAATACGAGTGGCAGTTTTTCTGTAGAAGATATACAAATGGCCAATAAGCACAGGAAAAGCATTGGAAAATGAAAAGCCAAATTAAAATGAGACACTACTTTATACCCACTAGCATTATTATAAAAAAAAAAAAAAAAAGCAGAAAATCACAAATGTTGTGGAGAAACCAGACCCCTCATGTGGTGCTGGTGTCAGCACTTTGGAAAACAGGCAGCTCCCTGAATGGCTCCACGTAGGGTAACCGTGCGACCCAGCATACACCTCCTGGCTGCATACCGGAGAGCATTCCTGTAACACACGCAACACATCTGTGCGAAATGTGCATCTGAGCATTCAGGGCAGCACCATGTGTGATGACGGAAAGAAGGCACAGCTCACAGTCAACTGAGGAATGGGTTACAGGGTTATGTGGTGCTCAGGCTACGCTCTGGATATTGCCCAGATGCAAAAACAAGGGAGTTCTGACATGCTGCGGCCTGAGTAGACGTGGCACTGAGTAATGGGAAGCCAGCTGCAGCTGGCCACGTGCTGTGTGATGCCCAGAGCAGGCAGCTCTCTGGGGACTGGAAGTTGATTGGCCGGGCAGGGGTGGGAGGGATGCAGTGTTCTAACGTTACGTTGTGGTAGTGGTTGCAGAGCTCTGTGCGTGCATTTGTGCTCTTGAATTGCACACTTTTTATGGGCTGCTCCCGTGGTATTTGAATTGTGACTTTAAAAGGTGCTGAAAGAAAGAGCTTGAGTAAAGTTAAGAATGGCCACCCAGAACGCACCCTCGGACCCGTGCGCTGTTGTCCTTAGTCCTTTGGTGGAAGCAGGTCCAGTGCAGCGATGCTCACTTGTCTTAAATCAGCAGTGCCTCTCCCTCTGTGAGGACCGGAAGAGGACTGGATCATACATCTTAAATACGCGCAGCTGCAAATACTGCTTCCCTTCAGGGTTACTCTTGAATCCCTTCTCTCTCTTGTCCATCTGTGTCAGTACCCTTGTGTTTTTCGTAATGAGCTCCCAGTTCTGCACAGGAACAGCTGTGGAAGTTGTGGCTTCTGTTTTATCGTCGGCCCTCTTGGGCCCAAATGTGTGGGGCCGTTGGCCTTCCTGGTAGGGTTTCCTTTCCATCTGCTGACGGTGGCTGAAGACACGGGGTGTTCTCTGCACTCGCCCTGCCTGCTAGGTCACAGGGCCAGGCACCACCAGTGTTCAGCGAGTTCTGCTGGACGTGGCCCTGACCGTATTTAGCGTCTCTTGACCAAGTTCAGGCTCCTGGATGCTGGGACACGGCCGAGATCACCGCCTGTCCTTGCTGCTCAGACTCCCGCCCACCCGCATTTTGGATCTGGGTAGTGTCTGGAAGTTCAGCCGCACAGACTAGACCAGAGAGCTTGTTTTCTATTTTGCAGGACTGACTCTTTCCTGAGAATTAAACTTCAGCAAGAATTAAAACAGCAATTCTTTTTGGTTTTTTTATCTTTACTCTCTATTATATTGACGGACCATTAAAATTACTATCTGTGGATTCTCGTGAAAATTGTAATTTTTGGCATGCTGAGAACCATGAGTATTTATTTGTTTTTCTAGGGTCTTTTTGTTTGTTTTGGGTTTTGTGACAGGATCTTGCTTTGCAGTTCAGGATGGCCTTGCGTTCACTGCAAACACACAGTGATCCTCCTGCCTCAGCCTCCAGGGTGCTCCGATCATGTGTGTGCCACCATACCCAGTACGACTGTTTTAAACTAATCCAGATACCAGATAAGAAGTGAATGCTCCACCGTATTAAGGTTACTTGGCACTCTGTGTGGTCTAAAGTCCCTTGTAAGCAATATCCGAGGAAGTATCCTCAGCAATGAAGTTTTCTTTGGGAAATCAACAATACATGAAAAAATGTACATGTACTTTTCTTGGGAATTTGCTGTAGAATAATCCTTATTTTGCAATAGTTCCATTACTATTTCACTCAAAAGAATGATACCTGGAAAACACAGCAAGTCATTCTCTAAAAAAGAAAGGATGGCACCAAGCAGCCTGGAAACACCACTTCTGGGAGTCGGATGGGCCACACAGCTCCTCTCTCCAGTGTTAAGCAAGGGTGGGGCTGCAGGACCCACACCCTAGTTGCAGTTAGGGGCACTGGAACTACAGAATGTCTGGGAATCCCCCAAGTGGTGTAAAGCCAGGAGACAAAATTTCATTTGCAGGAGCAGAGTGTGGCAGCCATTCATAAAGAAATGCTGCAGAACACTCCTGAAGGGGTGAGGGACAGGGACAGACACCCGAGTGCCAGAATAGATGACTGCCCACCAGCACGTCTTCAGTGAATAATGGACCGATTTCCTGGCTTTCAGGAATGCAACACGGAAAACATCCACATCACCTTTCCATTTCCAGTAGGAAATTGAGCTTTCTTGTGTCACCTTGGGCCTCATACTTGAAAGCACTGAAAAGCAGCAATGCAGCCTCCTCTTGCCTTGGTTGGAACATAGAATGGGTCCTGAGCAAAGACTGCTCTTGGAGACAACAAGAAAATGCACTAATTTGTTAGCAAAATGTGAAGATCATTCAGCAAAGAGGTGAAGTAACAAGTGTGTGTGCGCATGCACATCTTGTATTTGGAAAATAGAAGTGATTCCAAGTAGAATCCTCCCTCTCTGTCTCTCTCTCTCGCTCTTTCTCTCTCTCTCTCCCTCACTCTCTCACTCTCTCACTCTCGCTGTCTGTCTCTGCCTCTGTCTGTGTCTCTCTCTTTCCCTTCTTTCCTCCCTCCCTCTTTCCTTCCTTCCTTCACAGTAGGCACTGGAGATTGAACTTGGGGCCTTCACACTTTGCTATATCCCCATCCCCTTTTTTAAAATTTTGAGAAAGTTGAAGTTGAGGTTGCCCAGGCTGGGCTTGGAACTTGGAATCCTCCTGCCTCAGCCTCACAGAAGGCTGGGATTACAGGTGTGCATGAGCACGCCCAGTGTCTTCTCATCTTTTTACACTAAGAGCACCTGTTCGTGTTCTCCTTGGCCTTCAGTCTTCAGTTCCCAGTGGCATGCCAAGGACACACTGTCCTACAGCGCTGTGTATTCCGTGCTTTCATTCTCCAGGCTTCCTGAGAAGGTGAACAACATGGAAAGCCCAGGTTTGGGGAGGTTCTGTGGTGCTGGAGATTGGACTCAGGACCTCCAACCCCCAGAGCACACATTTCAGCACTGAGCCCCACCCCCAAGCTGGGTTTGCCGTGAGGATGAGCTAACCCATCAAACGCATTTTAAATGGAGGAAATCACTTTTAAACATATTGGTAAAACCCAGAAGAGTAATTACAGTATAGCGTCGTTAGAGTTGAACACAAAACCATTTGTCCAGATTCCTGAATAACTTCAAACAGAAAACTATATAATGAAGAAGGTTGTAAATACAAGCATAGGTGGTTCTGAGCATGGAGAAAGATTTTATGTACCTTCTGTCCACTTAGTATTAACTAGAGAAGGGTTACCTATGGGGAGAACTACAATAGCCCTTTGTTGGCTTTTTTCCCCTTCAGTAATCACATCACTTCCATAAGAAAGTGAACGGTTTGGTCCTCTTTTGCCTTGGGTAAAATATTAGATCCAACTCTCCAAGGCTTCCTGTGGGTATCATGGCTTTATGAGGGTTACCAAAGGTCAAAACCCAGTCCAAACCAATTTTTGACAGTTCTGAAAATCATTTTCCTCCTTTTGCTTTATATAGTCTGAAATAAACACAAGGAAGTCTTGTGCTGCAGACTCATTCTGATTCACACAACAGCTTCCCTGTCCAGTTCATCTGTAGGACGAATTGCAGCGTGTTGGTTCCAGGGCATGGAAACAATTCGGGATTCTAATTTGGAGCCGAGCAGCAGTGTTCCCTCAGAGGAGATGAACTTTACATTTTGGAAATGTCACTGAGGCACACAGGCAGGCAGAAGCTGGGCTATTCCAGCAGCATAAGAGCCAGCGTGTAGTGCCTGGGCAACTTGGGGAAAGCAGGAGAGGAAACAGGTGAGGGTCACAGCACAGGAATCAGAAGGGCCTGTCCCCCAAACCAGGTCACGAGTTCCCTTCCGTCCCAGGGCACCATTTGTTCTGTGGTTGAGTGATATTCTGGTTTGCATACCTACCACATTCCCTTTGGCCAGACCTCGGTCGGTGCTCTTCCCTGGCTGGTGTGAACAGAGCTGTGGGCAGCACAAGTACAGAGGGCCTCCCGAGCACAGGGCTCATCCCCTGCGGTGTAGACCCAGGAGTGGGGTTGCTGGATCACATCGGGGTTCTACTTCGGGTTTTGAGGAGCCTCCATGCTGTGGTGCTCTAGCTGCCGATGACATTATGCTGCAGACACCGGGCCAGGCGCAGGGAGATATACCGCACTCTGCATACTGTGGTGGAAAAGGTTGATTTCGGGGAGGTAGAGGTAGAATAGCCATCACTCCAGGTCGGGAAGAAGAGGAGGAGTAGGGGCGAGTGGCCCGAAGGGAGGCTGTGCAGTGCACTGGGAGGACTAGGTTCCCCTACTCCAAAGCCAAGCAGTGTGATTGCAGCCTCAGCATGCTTCATGTCATTTATAAGCAAACTCGGAGCGGAGCGCAAACGCTCCCAACACAGAGAAGTGGTTGATGCTGAAGCGGAAATGCTAATTGCTCAGGTTTTAATCATTACACATTGCGTACATATACTGAATAATCACCCTGGACCCCCGATATGTGTAATTCCATCCAAAATTTTAAACACTATAATGTAAAGGAAATAGGTTAATATTGGAGACACGGAGATATTTCCTGGATTAACTTATAAGAGCCAAAGAGCTGAGAAAGATGCTTATTATCCATTAATCTGAGCTACTTATATTTTAATAAGTACATGGATTGACAGACATATGTGATTTTTAGGATGAACATTGCTGTTAGATATGGAGTAAGCTCTGTGACTTAAATGTTACAAGCATAGGACACATGACACGTGATCAAAACATGTTCACTGGGGGTTTGACCCTATCTCCCCCAGAACATCCTGAGTTTTTAGAGCAACCAGGAAGACACAATCATAAAGCAGTTAGACTCGCAGCCAAGATGGGAAGAAATTGAAGACTGCTCTTTGGCAGATCGAGGGTGACTATCACTGCCTGCATATGGGTCTAGCCAAGCAGAGATAATAATTTCCAGGGAGAAATGCATTTGAAATGCAGCAGATAGATTTACTTGACTGGTGTGGAAAGCAGGGAGGGGGATGTGATCGGTTTAATAGTTGAGACTAATGGAAACATTTTTTATTTCGTTGAGATTCTAAACAAGCTCCAGAGAGACTCTCTTTGATCGACACAGACAAGGATCGCATCGGAAGGTGTTCTCACAGGGGCACGAGGGCCACCTAAGACTAGGGAGGAGCAGGTGCAGTTGGAGCCTCCAGGGAAGTGCAGTTTAAGTACTTTCCGGCCTGTATTCGTATGCAGTCCTGTGAATGAGTAGACGGCATTTATTTTGGGGAGAAATGCCATGCATTGTGTCCTCATGCTTACCTCCTGGGTATTCACCGCGGTAGGCCTGGTTTGTCATGAGCTCTGAAATTGTGAAGGACCCGTGTGCTCCCTAAGGACTTGCAGTGCACCCACACACAGATGCGCCTGTCTAGCTCGGAGCGCATACGCTGTGACTTAATGTACACAATTTAGTTTCATTTACACATTCGAATTGCATGCAGACATGCACACGCGCACATGCGCACTGATTCAAACAGAGCCACTGTGTGCATATGTGCAGGAGACACGTGGCATAAATTTAGTGAACACATGGTGCCCGTTTGTGTCATAAAACCTGTAGCTTTTTGAGGCAGTTTTCCAGCAGCTGACTCCTAATAGAGCCTATAGGAAGGGGCTCTAGTTTTGGCAGAGGGAGTGTTGCGGTGTAGACCTGCAATGACCCCCAAAAGAGACAAGGGCTAGGAGGTGCTGTATTCCTCAAAGCCGAGTGTGATGTTGGGGTCTGGCCAGAAGATTCAGGTCCCAGGCTGTGACCCGAAGGTTCTGCCTCTCTCTCCCCTCTTCCTTCCTCTCTCTGCTTCCTGTTCACTGTGACATGGACAGCTCTCTTCTACCAGACCCTGCCTGGGAGTCAACCAGTTAGGAACTGAGCCCCCTACAACCATGAACCAGAAGAAACCCTTCCTGCTTTAAGTCATAGGAGTATAAGGTGTTTTGTTGTAGCCACAGGAAAGTCACTAAGACTTTCTCTCTCTCTCTGTGTCTCTTAGTGGTCCCGTGCTCCCATGTGGGCCAGCTGCCGTGGCTTTGGACAGTTAGCTGCCAGGGTCACTGTCTCTCCTGAGGTGAATGTCCTGAGATCTGTTTTGAATCGAGCTAAAAGCATCCAATAATGAAGAATGAGGTTCCCCTTAGATGTCCCCTAAGCACCAGAATCATGCTGAGGCCCAACCTTTGGGACCCTAAGCCCGGTTTCTGTGGGGCAGATGTTCCTGGCCAGAAGGCTGAGACACTTTCAGAGGAGAGGGCTTTGTGTGGATTTCATGTAACAGGACTCCTTTCGGATGCACCTGGGTCAAGGCAGTCTTCAGTGACATGTGCTGCTGCTGCTTCATGCTGGCCTGCTAGACATTGACCTTTCTCACCCAGCTGGGCATGTGTCCATGTGTCACAGGTGGACATACGGTTCTGAGTACTCCTGCCTTTCCTGTAATAAGCTTTCCTCGAAGTCATTATATAATCACTGGTACAACCAAAATAAGACATAACCTTCATCAATTGTGCATCCTAAAAATCATAGACTCTCCAATGTAAAAATAGAACATCCATATTTGCATGGAACTGTATGATTTTTCTCCCCCATTTTATCTCTCTGCTTCCAGGAGAGAGGTAACCAATATCCTGACTTCTTATGCAGATTTTCCTTTGCTCCTCTGCTGTTCTGTTATTCTGGAAGTTTTATCTTTTATGTATGTATTAAACAACTCCCTTTTGCATATTTTTCAGCTTTATAAAATTGCATCTTGGCAGTCGATTGTAACTTGTATTTCTTTATTCAGTGCTGTATGTCTTA
Organism: Fukomys damarensis; assembly: GCF_012274545.1. Classification (NCBI taxonomy): domain Eukaryota; kingdom Metazoa; phylum Chordata; class Mammalia; order Rodentia; family Bathyergidae; genus Fukomys; species Fukomys damarensis. The sequence continues at coordinate 66,014,558 of NW_022900942.1, forward strand.
AGGTTCAATATTGCTTGTACCGTAGCGGTGGCTTATTCATTTTCACTGCAATATAACTTTCCATCTTCTGAATATTTATGTGCAATCTGCCCACTGGACAGTAGAGTTGTTTCCCTGCCTTTCTTTTTTGTTCTTTTGACACCAGTGCTGCTGAAGACATTTCTGCACACGCCCCCCAGCGCCCATTGGTGTGAATTTCTCTGGAAACCTGTTTTTCAAACTCTTTCTACACAGCATGTCATGTATCATTGCGACCCAGTTATACAATATCCTCCGTGCCTTTTGACATGAAGTGTAGTCCATTGTTTCCTTTTCCATTCCCTGTCTCTACAACACAGCACTGCTGGCAGCGTGTGACTGGGGACCTGGCTGCCCTTGGAACGCTGCTCCCTGAGGCCGCTGTGAGGACTCGGCTTCTCTGGCTGGACAGGGCCTGAGCATCTGCATCCCTAGTACCCTCCAGGCGAGTGAGACTCCGCTTTGGTCAGCTTCTTCAGGGACAAGAATGGCCTGGGCTACTGCTTAAAATGCGGTGCTGGGAGCTGGCTAAGGAGCAAGGAACCTGAGCTCAGGGAGCGACCCCGGGGAAGCTCTGTATCCAGACAGTGTGCCAGGTTGTTGTCCCATCAGAGGAGGAAGCCTGCTTCTGGGGCGCAGAGTGAGGATAGAGCCGCCGGGTTCTGGAGAGCTCCGTCACCATCCTCTCAAGATGGCACTGCGGCATGGTCCATAGGCGTGGAGCCAGTTCGCACCCAGCACTGATGGACATCCGCGTCCCGACACGCTCCGCTGCACTGTGATTGTTCGTTTGTTCCAGTTTCAGGGGCATAAAATGATCCTGACCTGCATTTCTCATGTTAATACTATGCTTGACCATACTTTCATGTTCATCACCTTTTTTCTGTGTTTTTGTGAAAGTCCTTCTCTTAGCATTTGCCTGTTGGCCTTCTGAGTGTTTTAGATATTTATATATAATCTTGGTATCCCTCCTGTGTTACATTGTTACTCTTTAAAATCCTCTACTCTCTGGTCATCTTTTTATTTTCCTCTGAGATGCCTATTTGGATATTTTTGTCCTTATTTTCAGTGGGTTTTCTGTTGCTTACAAGAATAAAGTATGGCTTAGTTTTTCTTTCTTTATGGAATATTTTGAGAAATACAAGTTCTTGCTTTGAATGTACTTACTGTACACCACCAAGCATTTAAAAGACAGTTGGGACTTTCTGTCAGTTAGGAAGTATCTCCCCGACCTGCGATCAAACTATAATACCCCATTTTTAAGTAAAACTTGTGTTAAAATTCGTGTTTTACATTTAGACTTCCAGTGTAAGAGAGCTTGATCTTTGTGTATGGTCTGTTGTAGGAATGTACTTCCACTTTCTTCCTATATGGGCAGGTTTTCTAGCACCTGTTGTATTTATCATATATCATATTTCTATTATCCTTGATGAATATTCTTTTAATAACCTGCTACCTGATAGGACAATTTTTCCTAGCCCATTTTTCATCGGGAGTGTTAGGACTATTTTGAAACCTTTGCTTTCTTTTTTTCCCTATTTCTTTTTATATTTTGTTTATTTGTCCATTGCACAGTGCTGTGATCACACCCAGGGCTTTGTGCATGGTAGGTGAGTTCTATCCCTGAGCAGCATCCCCAGCCATATTTACTTTTTAATCAGTTCATTGAATGAAAAAGAAATTAGCATTTTGATGTGTGTGTGTGCTTGTGTGTGAGTGTGATTTCATACTCAGCCACCTTGCTAAATATTTCCTACATTTTGTAACTTGTATATCTAGGTGCCAAAATCTGCACATTGTCTTTGTATACAGTTTTGTTTCTTCTCTCATTCTTTACTTTTTATTTCCTAATGGAGCAGAGTTCTAGGGAAATGTTCATAAACCTTGAGAATGAGCGTATCGGGTTGTGTCTCACCTTGTTAATGTTAAGAATGTTTGCTAATGAGGGTTATAAAAAAAATCTTATTTTTTCTTAATTTGCTCTTAATTTGTATCATTATTAATAGATGTTTTAACAAATGTTCTTCCTGAATCAGTTGAAATGATTGTATGTTTTTCTTCTTTAACATGTTAACTTGATGGATTTCATGAATAGATTTTTTAAATGTTAAATCATTGGAACTCAGTCACCTAGTGCTTCCTATGTATGAGGCTGGATTTGAGTATTTTGTTTTGAATTTTTATTTCTGAGCTCATGAATGAAACATGGCCCACATGCGCATCCTTGCTTGGTTTTGCTATTACAGTTACCAGCGGCTTCATCCTTCCTAAGGCCCGAGACACAGAGTTTGCAAGGGTACAGTTGCTAGCTATTGTTGGTGAATTGATGCTTTCCTCATGATGTAGCAATTTTCTGTGTCCCCTAGTGCAATACTCAGTGTTTCTTTGGGTTAATATTTGCCACTTGTCTTTTTGCATTCATTCATTTTGAACTTTTTCTGTATGTGTGTGTTAAATGTATTCTCATTAACAATAGAGTACGATATAAATTTTACATCTGGGTTTTTATTGACAAGATTCCATTTATGGATATTTAGAGTCATTACCGATACATTTGAACTTATTTCTACTACTTTTCTGTTTCTTTGCTTGTTTTTCTTCTTTCCCTGAGCTACCTCTATTCTTGCTTTTTCCCACCCATCAGTAACTCAGGATTCTCACAGTATCATTATTTTCTTAACTGTTGCAAAGGCACCTCTCGACTGTCCTTGGAGTGTTCACTCTAAATTCTGCCGTGTGTCCCTCAGGCCAAGTCTGTGCCCGTTCTGAGCCCCTTCCTGGCCAGGTAAGGACCTTGACACACAGCTCCAAGCCTTGCTCACTTGCTTCTGTGCTCTTGCTGTTGGAAGATTAATTCTGTGTTGTTTAAAACCTCTTGAATTAGACATTGCCATTGTTTGACAATCATGAGTTTAGATGTTTCTTTGAGCACATTTCTCCTGGCATCTCAGACCTTTCTTGAAATAACATCTTTCTTCATGTGTTTGGTCCTTTGGTCACTCAGCTACCCAGGGCCACGTTGCGGGAGTCTTTACTCCATCTGCATCCTGAGAGAGAACTGTGACAGAGCTCTGGTTCTGAGTTGGCCTGGGTCCTCACTGGCACTCAGAAGTTGCTGTCTCCTCTTATCCTTCGCTCCGCTCTGTACAAGTCCTTTCTGCTCAGTTACAAGTCCTTCTGTTCTAAGATCTTCTCTTCCGTGTTAGTGTCTGTAGTTTTTGTATAGAATGTCTAAATATGGATTTAATTTCGTGTTTCCTTTTTTTCTGATGTCATATTTTGTATCTTGATTGATGTCTTTTTCTTGTTTGTGGACATCATGTGTCTTCCCTCTGGTCTCTCTTCTGACTCTGGAAGTTGGACTTAGGGAGGGAGCCCTCTTGTTGTGCTCTCTGTCCCTCATCTGTGTGTGTGTGTGTGTGTGTATGTGTATGTGTATGTGTGTGTGTATGTGTGTATTTGTGTGTGTGTGTGTTTGCTTGCATGAGTTCCTATTTCTGCTTCTCCATGATGCTTTTCATGTAATTTTCTATAATGTATCTTCTTATCAGTTCTTTCTTAATCTTAGTTTTTCTTCTTTCTCATCAGTTTGTGCATTTCATAATATTACATTAGTTGTTTTTCAAAATTCTTATATTCATTTTCATTGTGACTGATTGCACGGTCGGTTTTGTTGTTATACTTTTTAATTTGAAAACTTTATCCTCGTATCTCATAATTTAGGTGTGCTGTCTCTTCCTCGTGGTACTTTGGCGTACTTGGGGTGAACTTTACCAGTGATCTTCTATTTGTTTGAGTTTTATCTTTGGAAACAGAGAGACTAGTATAAGGTCATTTTGTTGCTAGAACATCTGTGTGTCTGCTGGGGTCAGGACCGATACCGACCTAGGATACTTCAGCCACTGATAATTGTTAAATTAGCCCAGGGCCATCAGATTTAGTTTCCCTGGCTCTTCCCCTGACCCAAGGGTTACTTGTCTGACTGTAGAGCTGAAATACACAGTGGAAGTTCAATTTACACTTAATTTGTTGAGGGACACAGTGTGAGATGTCCCGGAGATGCACTGTATCCTTTGTATTAAAAGGAAATTGTCTCTTGCTAGATCTAGCCTTTTTGAAAGGGGAGCGTCCTTCAGAGTCCATGATACAGCATTTCATTTCTATGAGAAACCATCACCTTCATCTTAACGTATCGGCCATCAATTTATTAATCTAATTCCTTATTTTATGAGCTTGAATATTTTTTTTT